>NC_081414.1:729997686-730087686 GCF_030272615.1 Cryptomeria japonica
AATTCTTTCATTTGTTTCACACATTGTTCCAAACACTCTTCCACTTGTGCCTTTCCAAAGCTAGCTAATCTTAAGATGCTAGCAATGCCTGCAACATCATTATCATCTTGTAAATTGAATGCATCACTTGGTCTCATGTCATTACAAAGAGCATCTTTAATTAATGGCCATATTTTGGTCCTTCGGAAACCAATTATGATGTTTTTAGATGTCAGGGCAAGTTTGAATGCTTTACTTGCAAGTTCTGCCAATTCAATTCTCCTTATTTCTATGTGTGGATGTTTGGTCATCCATTTTGACCTTTCAGATTTGAAATGTGCCTTGAATGGAGAGAACACACTCACATCTAGAGGCTGCAATTTGTGGCTGGTGTGGGTAGGCAATGTTAGAAGATCAATACCAAGAGATTTTGCTTCATGGATTGTAGTCAAAGCAACATGGCTTCGATGACCATCAAATATAAGGTGATGTTTGTTTGTGGGTGGAGTTCCACTCGGAACAGATCTGGAAAAGTGATATAGCCAATTTAAAAATAATTCTTTTGTCATCCAAGCATGTGGTTGTGCAGCCATACATGCTCCTGGTTCACAGTTGGCAATGTAGTTTTTAAGCTGTCTTTTGGCCTTGAAAAGATAAAATCCTGGAATGCTATGACCTGCTGCATTAACACAACATAAAATTATTATCCACTCTCTGCTCTTTGATAGAATGTGTGGGACACTTCTACTACCCAACTTTGCAATTACTCGCATCCTGCAGTTCCTGCCTGCTTGCACACCTGTTTCATCACAATTCCATATTTTGTTGGTCCATATTCAGAAGCATTGTACAATTTCTCCAAGTTGTCATAAAAATCTGTCACAATACTTGGTCGTATCATTACTGCTCTATCCCTGTCTAGACCCTCTGCAGTCCTTATTGTCAAATCTGGATGGCGTTTGGGGAAACTTGTCCACCATGATCTGCCTAGGAAATCATTCTTGAATGGATTTGGCCTTGTTTCACATATATGAGCTACATGTGACTTTAGCTGAATAATCTCTAATCCGTGACCAAGTTGAGCCATATCTTTGCACCAGTCAACAATTTCTAGCTCTTCTTCCAACGAAAGGATCGTTGGTGGACCTTTTCTTTTTGTTGTTGTCAGCCCTGAAAGCCAATATGTTAAAGTGCTCGCAGGAATTCCCCACTTTTTCACAGCTGCTCTGATGGAATATGGATTGTCTTCAACATCTTTCATAGCACATTCCATGTCTTCTTCTGTCCACTGACTATTATAACTAGATTTTTTATCTCCATGATGTTGAGAAGACTGTAAAGGAGTGTTTGTTCTTTCTACATTTTCATCTGCAATATTTCAAGTTATGTCATCCTAAGGTGGGTTAATTGCAGTGTCGCCATCTTTATCCTTCACCAAATGGAATTTAACACCATGTGAGTAATGGTTCCTCAATATTTGGGTTGTTCTTTTGCTTGTTCTCTTTCCTTTTGTCTTTCCTTTTGCCTTTCCTATTGTTGTTGCCTTACCTGTTGTCACAGTGCCTGAACAACAATAACATCAAATATTAAGTATATACACATCTGTATGTATGTATGCATATATAATAATGTTATGCATATGTGTGTGTGTGTGTGTGTGTGTGTGTGTGTGTGTGTGTGCAGATATATATATTTTGTAACTAAAAATAATGTGTATATATATGTACAACAGGTGAACTATGGAATATATATGTGTGTGTGTGTGTGTGTGTGTTGTATCTAAAAATAATGTGTATATATATATGTACAACAGGTGAACTATGGAATATAAGCTTCTGGAGCAATATTGTCTTTGGCAACAATTTGAACTTTTACTGGAATGGATGGTTTTGGGAGTAAATAACATCAAACATTAAGTATATACACGTCTGTATGTATGTATGCAAATATACATGTATATCTATATATGTATGCAAATATATGTATAGGTGAACTGTGGAATATATGCAGATATATGTATGTATGCAGATATATATTACAAAATGGCCCCATATCAATTAATATTACAAAATGGCAATTTGAACTTTTACTGGAATGTATGGTTTTGGAATGTATATGGTGAAACTAAACAGTAGTAAGAACAAGTCAACTGAACAGTAATGAAATAGATATATGAGGATTGATTTTATATATATATAAACTAAACAGTAGTAAAAACAAGTCAACTGAACAGTAATGAAAACAAATTACTTGGAATTTATGCTAGCACAGTGCCAACCAAACAGTAGTGAAAATAAAATACCTCGATTTTACACAGTCAAAAAATTATATAAACAAACAAAATACCTTCAATTTATGACAACACATAGAACTAAACTAAACAGTAGTGAAAACAAAATACCTGGATTTTATGACAACACAAAGTCAAAAATTACATAAACAAACAAAATACCTTCAATTTATGACAACATAGAGAACTAAACTAAATAGTAGTGAAAACAAAATACATGAAATGATAGACAACTAAACTAAACAGCTAGTGAAAACCTTCAATTTATGTTGGCACACGATCATATATTATGTGCACACAAACAAAATACCTTCAATTTATGACAACACAGACAATTAAACTAAACAATAGTGAAAACAAAATACATGGAATGTATGACAACACACGATCATATATTATGTGTACAGAGTCAGTCTGCAACAAGAATACTTAATGTATGCAGGAATGCGATCATATATCATGTGCACACAAACAAAATACCTTCAATTTATGACAGCACGGACAATTAAACTAAACAATAGTGAAAACAAAATACATGAAATGTATGACAACACACGATCATATATTATGTGCACAAAGTCAGTCTGCAACAAGAAGTAATGTATGCAGGAATGTGAATGTACCTAGAATTTATGCTAGCACAGTGCCAACCAAACAGTAGTGCAAACAAAATACCTGGATTTTATGACAACAAACAGTCAGAAATTATATAAACAAACAAAATACCTGCAATTTATGACAACACACAGTCAGAAATTATATAAACAAACAAAATACCTGCAATTTATGACAACACAGTCAACTAAACTAAACAGTTGTGAAAACAAAATACCTAAAATGTATGACAACACAAGATCAGATATTATGTGCACAGAGTCAGTTTGTAGCAAGAAGTAATGTATGCAAGAAATCTTGATATTTTACTGAACAAAGGAGGAATGTGAAGGTTTTACAATAGTGCAGGGAGAATGTAAATGTAAAAACTCTCCTTCATCGTATGCTACATTAATATGACATTTTTCCCTCCTTTTTTTAAATCTTCTTTGATTTGTTTGATCTGTGGCTATTTTTTGATCTTGCTTGATCTATGGCCATTTTATGATCTTGCTTGATCTGTGGGTATGGATTTCTGCATTTCTATTGGATAAGAGTACATGAGGTGGATTTATGGGAGGTAAAAAAAAATTTTGCATTAATTGTTTGTTTTCAATCGAATGGAGAGCCTCACAATTGCTCTATTTAATGTTTCAGGTACTAGATTTGGTGGTTGCAATCTAAAATCTGAACATTTATATTCAGAAGCTGGCTATTAGAGGATGAGAAGTTGAACAATTATGAATCAGTGATGGGACTGTTTTGCCTCACAAGTTGGTCAACCATAAATAAGTGATTTGACACTTTATCATGTAAAATTGTACAAATTGTAATACAATATTTTATATTTGTCTTATAAAATTGTATAAATTGTAATACAATATTTTATATTTGTCTTATAAAATTGTACAAATCTTAATATAATCATTTTACAAATGTATGTTATATCACATCAAAAGTGTGTTGAGTTGTCGGGAATGTTGTTTTAATTTGTTTAATATGAAACATGTATTGAATGCTTCTTGTTTAATAGTTGCATGAAATTTAGTAAATCAATGATACATGCCATAATAATTCAAAGTGATTTGATGTATTGCAATTATTGATATATAAACACACAAAAAATGATATTATTTTTTTCAAAGAATAGTTTTTATTTGTACAATTTTTGGAACAAAAGGTATCAACAACCCTCACAACAATTGGTACATGCTCAACTACTGGGTCCTTTCCTATAAAACTTCTACGGAATCCAAATTGCTCCTTCAAAATCTTTTATGGGTGCGTGTGGTCATATTTCTAAACTCAATTTTAGCGTAGATAAAATGTCAAGTTTCATGTTTCCATATTCATTTTATTTTGAATTTATCTTTTTAAGAAGTGAATAGTAATGGTTGAATGTACAATGTAATAAGAACTATAGTGATTTTTCTTTTCTTAAATAAGTAGTTTTTTATGAATATATTGTCATTATCTTTTTAATCAATAAAAAATGATACATCATATTAAAATTTTTATAAAATATTAAATTAATATTATTAAAAATATTGTGATGTCTTAATATATATAAATTCGGAAATTTCTTTCATGGTTATAGATTTAAATTTTACATGTTTCAATTTGGTATTTACATAATCTCACATTTAGAAATCAAGTTGCAAATTTAAGATAATTTTGAGAGCTTCTTATTTTTAGTATAGTCAATGTTTACAATAAGTGAAGTTGTAATATAGTAGAAACCACAATTGCAACTTAACAACCTTTACACATTCATAGATAACCAAGATCATAAATCAATTTCATAAGCAAGATAAAATTATAGAAGCCTTATTTCACATTAAACAAGGTTGGAACCCATTACCATACATTACTATGATAGTAAACACAATTAGAGATACAACAGTATGCCTTAATGATAGAAATAATGGATGCACGGTCACAATAGCAAATTGGAAATGCAATGCTTACTCCCAAGGCAGCCTAGAACTCAAACAAGCTATAGATTTAGCACTAATAAAGCTCAAACATGAATTCGTTGTGAGACTGCTCCTTCAAACATTAGGGTTTCACCATCTAACATGGGGTCTATAAGGTTTTTGTTCTCAATCTAGATGCTTGAAATATGAGTGCTTAGGTTTGTATAATTTTTCATAGATTTCATAATTTTCCTTCTATTCAAACTCAAATTCCTTAATACACCCAAAAAGGGCATCAAAATAAATAATAATGGTCTTCACCTCAAGACTAGTACATAGCAAGGACTAGTTGCACTTATTAAGCATCATTTCTCCTTGCATCATGGTTGGAATCATGCTTATGTGTGCGGAAATGTGCTTGGGAGGCATTGAGGAGAATCCCCTACAAATTATAATTGTCTTAGGCAATAATAACAAGGGATCCCTTAGGGTTTGAACACTTAACTACCTCGTTAATGACACTCAAAGTTTTCTTTATTTATATAATTGGCTATACACATTGAATTGCATCCTCATTATTAATGATACCTTTGTGCCCACAAGAACACTTTTAGAAGATGCACCATCAACCTCCAGCTTAAATATTATTTGATCATGTTGAGAGGTACTTGTAGACAAATAGTGAAAAGAGGCAAGAGTGTTGGAGTTTGAGTATAGAGGATACCCCATGAATCATGCCATAAGTCAAGGTTCGACATTTGGAAGGGAGACATGTTGATGAGATGAAGTTTGACTCTACAACAAGGGTTTTAGTGTCCATTCCCCTAGCAATTGAGTAGGCTCATTTCAACCCTTTCATCAGCCTTTTCCCTCTCATGATGCTTAGGACACTCTTTCTAGTAGATATCCTTCAACTTTTGTTTTGCATTAGCCGCGGGTTTCCCTTGCCACCTGTTGTTTTCAAGTGTGATTCGACTGGACACTAACGCACCACACAAATGTTTGCATGTTGCGCATTCATCTTGCAACATCTTAACGTTCAAATGTCAGTTCTACGCATTTCAACACTTGTCACCTATCTTGGTCGATGCAATGACTTAAAATCCTTCTAAATGACTCGACAACCCTCTTTTTCCCTCCTCTTCTCTCTTTTAAATCCATCTTTTCTCTCCATTCAATCTCTCTAGTTCCTCCTGTTGTCCTAATTTTTGAACCTGCACAAATTGGGATGACCTCACAAATTTTTGCTTGAAATTTGAGATTTAAAGGCTCTAGACACGTTTCTAAGGAATTTTTCCATCACCTAGGAATCCATTGATGAATCCAAGTCCTTCACCTTCGTTTTTGTTAATTTTCATTGTCTTAAAGTTGGGTTTTTCTTCATTTTGGGGTTTTAGAGCAATCACTACAAGTAGGAGATTTTAATACAAAATTACAAGATTTTAAGGCTCTAATGCATGCTTTTCAAGGTGGAAATTCTATGTTTCTTGATGATAAATCAATCACCAGCTTATCTTCCATATTTATAAAAAATTTGGTTACTTTTGGCCTTCATTTTGGCCATTTTCTGGCATCAAAATAAATAATAATGGTCTTCACCTCAATACTAGCACATAGCAAGGACTACTTGCACTTATTAAGCATCATTTCTCCTTGAATCATGGTATCTTTGATGTTTTGGCCATTTTTTGGCCTTCGTTTTGGCCATTTTTTGTTACTTTAAGCATATGTTACATTGTATCTTTGATGTTTTGGTCAACCGGTAAAGTTTGACAATGCAGTTGTTGTTTTAGATACAGTATCTAAACCGGTTAGTTCAGTGATTGGTTTATGAATTGGGTTTAAGTTTGGTGAGATTTTAGTTTGTTTTCTATCTACGGATTCACTCCCCCCCCCCTCTCAGTAGTTGGCAGGATCCTTATTGATTCATCATATTATCAATTGCAAGTTAAGTCACTGCAAGTAGGAACTTTTTGACCTCACTGCAAGTGGTGGAAAATTTTGGGTGTCATTGCAATTAAGTTTCTTGCAACTTGTGATGGGGGTTTCAACACCAAAATTGCAACTAAGTCAATTGTTACTTGCAATGGGGGTTTCAAGACCCGAATTGCCAGTAAGTTTCTTGCAACTTGTAATGGGGGTTTCAAGACCCGAATTGCAAGTAACTTTCTTGCAACTTGCAATGGGGGTTTCAAGACCCGGATTGCAAGTAAGTATTTTGTTACTTGCAATGGGAGTTTCAAGACCCAAATTGTAAGTAAGTTTCATGCAACTTCCAATGGGGGTTTCAAGACCTGAATTGCAAGTAAGTATTTTGCAACTTGCAAGGAGGGTTTCAAGACCAGAATTGCATGTAAGTTTCTTGCAACATGCAATGGGGGTTTCAAGACCCAAATTGTAAGTAAGTTTCTTGCGACTTGCAATGGTGGTTTCAAGACCCAATTGCAAGTATGAGGGTGCTTATTTTTCTATTGCAAGTATTTTTTATGTCTTTACAAACATATAACCCTTTGTCTTCAAATTGCAAGTGTGTGCACTCGCATTCCACCTCCCAAAACCCGAAATTCATCCAAAATGCACTCAAAAAACACTTAAAAATGAGTCTCTAGGATCCAATTACAAGTGCAAACTTGTGTTTTCTCATTATACATATGAAGTTGCATGTTCATTCTCTAGAATTGCAAGTCAATGCTCTTGTTTTTCCACACATGTAATGCAGTCCTCAAAAACTAAAATTCACTTGTCAGCCCATTTTTGCATATGTTTATCCCTTTCCTTGTCAGCACTCTTTGCACACATGACCTACCAAAACAATAAATTAAGGCATGTGCCTTATTTTGCAAGCATATTCCAAGATTGGAGGATGATACAAAGAAAGAAAAACAACATGACAGAGCCATACAAGGAGATGGCTAAGTGATATGAATGATTGAGAGCATAGAATGCTTTTAAGATAGAGATAGACTTCTTACCTCGGCCTTGCAAAGAACTTCCCTCTTGAAAAGCCAGTACTTCCCCAAGCAAGAAGATAATATTGAAGTTTGTTAGCCAAGGACACAAAGATCATTAAGGATGCAAATTCTCATTCCGGTTTGAGATGTCTTCACTAATCCTGAATACTTCAAGTTCTAAAATCCTGAAGCAACATGATCATCGTAGATAAAGGTGTTGGCACTTTGGAGGAATTGATTATGTGTTGCAATTGATGTTTTTCATTGATGTCAACACTAGCTATTTTGGTTGTCTACCGGATTCCGGTAGAGTGGTTGGTTTATGATGTTGATCTGGAGATCATCTCTAGTATTCTTTGGTTTGTGGATTTGGTTTGGTTTGGTTTCCTGATGCGTATTCAGTTGGTTCGTGACTTGATGATATAGAAGTTATCTTTTGTTCTAGTAAGCCTTTTGGTTACCGGTAAGGGTTTTACCGGTAGTGCGTTGTTGAAGATCTTTTGATGAATCTGATTAGTGGTGTTGGTGCGGCTTCTACAAGGTTATTAGGGTGTTGATGGTTATTGTGTTCATGTTCCATTTGATTGGTGGTATTGCATTTGGCTTATGGCGACCTATTTAAGGTCTGGTTCTATTTTGTTAGGTTATGGATCGATTTTTATGTAACGTGTTGGTGGATGCATTACCAGTTGGATTTATTGATTGGTTTATGTTGTTTCAGTCTTAGGCCAACCTAGTTTATCATTGGTTTGCGGGATTATGTAATGGATTTGTTGTGTTATCTTTTAAGTGGTCGACCTAATTGTTTAGGTCTCAGGTTGGTATATATATGATATAAGATCTCTTTGTAGATCATGGGATTATGGTTATGGGATTATCTGTGTGCAAATACAGTTGTAATCATATGCAAAGGTTTTGGTCGATCATAGGTGATTGAATTGGGTTTGTGTAAGAGGTTTTAAGCCTCAGGTATTGAGCTTAACCAGAATTGTACTCAAGCATAAGAGATGCTATTCTTGCAGTTTATTCATCTTTCCAGATTGTAGTCTGGATTTCTTTTGTAGTTAGTGAGGCTCCTTGTGATGAGCAGTGCACTCTAGGCAGTGTGCCTTCTGGCATGTGCAATCTCATTTTATTATAATAACATACTTACTGTAGAATTATTATCTGACTATGGTTAGGCTTCCCACCGTATTTTTTCCCTTTACCGGGTTTTCCACGTACAAATATTGGTGTTATGTGTTGAGGATGGATGGTAATTGTTCTGTGATTTATGTTTGTGATAGGGAGGTGAGTGCTAGGTGTTTGTTAGGTGTTTAGTATGTTTACTTGGCAAAATTTCCTTGCTATTTAAAGGTGCAAACAACTTGATCAGAGTGCAAATAGATCAAAGGTAGACTAACAACTCACCATGCTCCACCTCCTTATGTCAAACTCTTTCCTTGGTTACTCAAGGGCTTCAACCCCATAATCACTCTGGCTTGGTAAAATAACTCCTTATTCACCCTCTTGGCATTCATTCCTCTGTCCCTGACCTATTCCCTAACTGCACAAGGTCTCCTTTTATTGGTTTACACATTGATATCAAGTTTTGCTCCCAATGGTGCCTTTTGTCTTCTACGTTTTGAGATGTAGAAGTCCTCCTCAAGTGCTAAAACTAAGTTTTTGGAGTCTACCACACAAAAAGTGTTAAATTCATGTGAGGACAACTTGTTTCAACTAGCATTTATGACTTTTGTGTTTTACATCCACCATTTGTGTACCCGATTTGATAAAAACTCAATTTTGAGGCCTAAAAAGGCTACAAGCAATTAGCCCTCCTTTTGGGGTTTTGTGCTCACCCTGCTCAAGCGATGGACTTCCAGACTAAAAGCATCACATATATGGATACCCTTTTGGGAGTTCTTGAATATTTACCAAGTTTAGGGGTCCCTAAGGCTTTCTCCGTGACTGTCCCAAAAATGGGCATAAAAAGAGGGTTTTGGTAGGGTTTGTTGGCAAAAACCAAATTTTAAGCTTGAGATCCTCCAAATGACTCAAGAACACTTAGTTCTACCTTGATACTGACTAACCAGGCCATAAACAAGAAGCTTTAAACCTCATAGGGTGGAGAACAAGATTTTCACAAAATGCACATAAGGAAAATGCAACATTTGACAACTTTTCACTTTTTGCCTTCTACAAACACAACTTTGCATGAATTCCAATTACAAATCGAAGCATGTGAACATGGCCATCATTAGAGACAAGAAGGAATCAAATTTTCCCTGCACAAAAGGCATTAGGCAATTACAATTTACAAGTAGTTCACTGTCAAGTTAAACATGACTGCATTTTGTCCTCTCACTGCCTTTTTCACATTGGACCTGCATTTCACACTGTTAGAACTCCTTTTCAAAGGTCTGCTTTGTGCTTTCTTAACATTACTCTGCCCCTTTATTCTTAGTATCCTTCATACCTACAAATTCTAAAAGGGAGATTACATGTACAATCTTCAAAACAGTGTAAGAATCAGTCCTAGATGACTGTGACAGCCTACTGGTCGTTTATCATTATGCCTAAAGAGATCATTGTTTGATCTTGGCATTTGCAATACCCAAGGGTAGGGTTTACACCTCTCCTTGTTCTTGTTTTCAAACAAACAAAGATTAACAAGGTTACACACACCAATAAATGGTGGAGAGCAAATAAAGGAAGGAAAAACTACTACCAAACAATGACTCACTGTTTTGGTTTACAATTCACAAAACTGAAACATATAACCCTCCTTTTCCTGGCTTAGGAAGCCTCTTTTCTAGCATACAACATTTGGACATCAAACAGGTCTGTCCACCAAAAGAATGCAATTGCTATGGAAGAGCAAAGCATCAAACTTATACAAGACCCTAGCCAAATGGCATACTTGCCTAGGGCTCCATGGCCACAAAACTCCTTGCACCTGCACTCTTGAAACCAAAACACATATTTACATAATTTACAAATTGACCAACTGGTTCTTGACAAGCCATGAACATTTTAGGACTTCAAGAAGCCAAGTTGGTCAAGCATCCTTGCCAAATTCCTAGACAAGGCAGTGAAACTGTCAAATCAAACCAATTTTGCTACAAACTCAAAACTTAATGAAATTGAATGCCACCAAAGGGAGAAGTTTAAGAAAACATAGTAGAAACTGAAAATGCAGGAATAGTAGGGCCAAGTACAACAGGTGTACGGACTGTTGTTCACATCAAGTTAGAAACTAGGGAAAAACAAGGTAAAATGAGTGCAAACTTTCACAATGATTGATAAATCCGATTGAACAACCCTTACAATAGTTCCAACAGGAGAATAAATACCACTCTAGGTTGGTTAGCCTCTTGTACAAACAGGTACATGTCCAAGAACACTAAATTTGACATTTTTGATGCCTAAATGACAACTTTTGATGCCTAGAAGGTGTAGGGTTGATCTCAAAACCCACAAAACTCCTAAGAACACTTCTCACACCTACAAACCAAACACAAAACATGCCTAGACCTTTTCAAAACAAAAACACATTAAAAACTCACTTTTACAACATTTTGCCAGGCAACTCCAAAATTGGCAATTTTGAGCAAAAGATGAAAACAGGAAATCAAAACCACACAATGAGTTCAAAACTCATCCAAACAACTTAAAGCAACACAAAAATAACTTAATCAACCTTTCCCATTCAAAGCTAATAAAAATCAAACTTATTCTCAAACCTGTGTTGAAAATGAGGCCTAGGTGCTCCTGCACCAGTTTGTGCTTAATTGTTATATCTGTTATTCTGGTATTTGGTTTATGCATTCTGGTAGAAGGTTTTGTGTGCTTAAAGTTTCATAATTTGTTGACAACTGATTCACCCCCCAACCCTCTCAGTTGTCCACCGGTTAACCTAACAATTGGTATCAGAGCATGGTCCTCTCTACAGAAGCTTAACCGCTTGAGGAAGATCCTATGGCGAGTAATCATTCAATTTCTATTGCTTACTAGAAGGACAGTCCTAGGCTTGAAGGAACAAACTACAGGGTATGGAAGCTTCAGATGGAGACTCATATGAGATGTCTTAGCAAGGAGATTTGGGAGATCACTGAGAAAGGATATACTCCTTATGATCCGACATCTGGGAATCCTGCTCCAACAAATTTAGATAAGAACATTGAAAATGATTGTAAAGCTAGAGAAGACCTTTTGAGTGCCCTTTTTGATCAACAAGTTGTGGGACTATCAAACAAATCATCTGCTAAAGATATATAGGATAAGTTGGAGACTTTGAATGAAGGTGACCCTACTATTAAAATTGCTAAACTTGATGGTTACCGGGTGAGGTATGAGAACCTGAAAATGGAGGAAGATGAAAGAATTACTGCTTTTATGGAAAGAGTCAATGAAATTGTCATGGGAATTCAATGTTGTGGTGGATCTCTGAGCGAAGATGAGATTGTTTCTAAAGTATTGAGAGCATTGCCATTGGCTTACAAGATGAAGGCTACTGCAATTAATGAGTTAAGAATAATGTCTAACACTTATGTTAATAGGGATACTTTGGTTGGAAAGTTATCTGCTTTTGAGCTTGAAGGATTTGGTCCTCCTAGAGCTACAAAGATTGAATCTTCTTGTCATGCATCTACATCATCAATCGACAAAAGTGATTCAAAAGTACTATATGCAGAGGAACTAGAGGATATGAAGAAAGAAGATGATGAGTTTGAGCAACTTGAAGCCCTATTTGCTAGAAGAGTACCTAAAGGTCTGACAGGAAGTAAGTATGAAGGAAAATCACATTTTAAATGTTTTGCATGTAATAAGATAGGTCATTTTGCATCTAGATGTCCTGAGAGGAATTCAAGATTTGAGGAGAAAAATAGAATATCTTTTAGGCCTGACCATGATTATCAGAACAAGCATAAGTATAGGATAAACAAAGACAAATCATGCTACTATGCAGATGAGGAAGGTGTGACTGATAACTCTGATGATGAACCGACACAAGATTCAGCTAGTGGATCCGGAAATGAAAAGGAATAGGTATTGTTGGCTATTAAGGAAGATGCTCTAGAGCCGGTTATTCAAAATGAGGAGAAGGCCCTTGCTTCTAAAGTTGAAGATAAGGATGAATGGGTGATAGACTGTGGATGTTCACATCATATGACTGCAGATAAAAGGAAGTTTCTATCTTTGCAAGAATTTGATGGCGGTCTAGTTATATTTGGAGATGACAAAGCATGCATGATCAAAGGAAGAGAAACTATATCATTGGATGGTAAGAATAAAAATAATAATGTTTATTATGTTGAAGGTTTTAGGCATAATCTTTTGAGTGCAGGACAATTGGTGGATAAGGGATTTCAATTACAATTTAAGGATGGAAAATGCAAAATCATCAACAGATCTAGATTAGAGATTGCAACCGGTACTCAGACTAAAGGTAACATCTTTCATTTGAACTCCGGTGAGAAGACATGTTTGATTGTACATATTAATGAGAGTTGGCTATGGCATAAGAGGTCATGTCATATAAATTTTGATTACATTGTAAAGATCAGTTCAACGAAGGTTGTTAGAGATATACCTAAGATTGTGAAACCCTATAATCTAGTATGTAAGGAATGTCAAATGGGAAAGCAAGTCAGAACTTCTTTTAAGAGTATACAAGACAAATCTAATGATGTTCTTGATCTTATTCATACTAATTTATGTGTCCTACTAGAATAAATAGTTTTCAGGGTGATAGATATTTCATGCTAATCATTGATGACTATTCTAGAATGATGTGGGTTACTTTTCTAAGGGATAAATCTGAAGCCTTTGAAAAGTTTAAGATATTTAAAGCTAAAGTTGAGACAAAGACAAGGTTAAAGATTAAATGCTTAAGATCCAATCAGGGTGGTGAGTTCACATCCAGTGAATTTAATAGTTATTGTGAAAAGAATGGTATAAGGAGACAGTTGTCTACACCCCGGACACCTAAACATATTGGTGTGTTGGAAAGGAAAAACAAAACTATCTTGGATGCAGCTAGAGCTATGACGATGGAAGCTAATTTGCCTCATATCTACTGGAGAGAAGTTGTTAGCATGATGATGTACACATTAAACATAGTTCATATCAAAGGAGACATCGGTAAGACACCTTATGAGTTATGGTTTGGTCATACACCTATAGTTAAGTATTTCAGAATCTTTTGTAGTGAATGCTATATCATAAGAGATGATTTCATTAGAAATTTCGATCCTAGATGTGATGAAGGGATATTTCTTAGTTACTCTAATGAAAGCAAAGCATACAGATGTTATAACAAAAGATTGCAGAGAATTGTGGAGAGCACTAATGCCAAGGTGGTTGAGCAGTACAAAGGTCAAATCAACACTTATGAGAGAGAACCGAAAGTAGAAATGATCATAATTGAACTGGTAGCACATGTACCATAACATAATGTTGAACCATTTACCCGGGTAGTATCAGAAAATTCAACAATAACTGAAGATCATAGCAAGGAAACAGAAAGTCAAAAGACTCCTAGGTATGTAAGGTTAAATCATTCAGAAGATCAGAACAATGGAGACAAGAGAAAAGGAGTAATGAAAAGAAGAAGGTTGGCAGCTGAAGAGGTATGTTTAATTTCTCAAGTTGAACCGACATCAGTTATTGAAGCATGTAAAGATGAAATTTGGATGAAAGCTATGGAAGAGGAATTAGATCAAATAGAAAAGAATAACACATGGACTTTAGTTTCCCGACCTAAAAATAAGAATGTTATTGAAACTAAATGGATTTTTAGGAATAAATTGAATAAAGATGGAGAAGTTGTGAGGAACAAGGCTAGATTGGTATGTAAAGGATATTCTCAGAATGAAGGAATTGATTATGATGAAACTTTTGCTCTGCTAGCTAGGATTGAAGCTGTGAGATTATTTCTTGCTTATGCTGCACATAAGAAATACAAGGTTTATCAGATGGATGTTAAGTGTGCATTTCTGAATGGAGATCTTGAAGAGGAAGTATATATTGAGCAACCTGATGGATTTTCACTTTTAGATGACAAAAACATGGTTTGCAGGTTAAGGTAAGCTTTATATGGATTGAAGCAAGCCCCTAGAGCTTGGTATGCTAGATTAGACAAATATATTTTGAAGCTTGGTTTCACTAAAGGTAACGCTGACAGTAACTTGCATTATAAGATCACTGATGATGACATGTTGATTGTTGAGGTCGTTTTTGATGATCATTTTTGGAGGTGAGGATAAGTTATGTATGGAATTCTCTGATAATATGAAGATTGAATTTGAAATGTCTATGATTGGGGAGATGAGATTTTTCTTAGGTTTGCAGATTACTCAGACTGACAAGGGTATTTTCATCTGTCAAACTAAGTATGCTAGAGAGTTGTTGAATAAATTTAGTATAGAAAATTCTAAATCAATTGGTACTCCTATGGTTACAAGTGATAAATTAACAAAGAAAGATATAACAGCTCCGGTAAATCCTACAAGGTATAAATCTATGATTGGAGGTTTGTTATATTTGACTCAGATTAGACCGAATATAATGAATGCACTTTATATTGTATCAAGATATCAGAGTGATCCTAGAGAGAATCATGAGATTGCGGTGAAAAGGATTTTTAGATATTTGCAAGGAACAACTAAGTATGGTTTGTGGTATCCTAAAGATGATGACTTCACACTATGTGCATATACAGATGACGATTGGCTTGGAGATGTTAATGACTGGAAGAGAACATTCGGTGGATCTTTCTTTCTTGGAAAGAAACTTATTTCATGGATCAACAAGAAACAATCATGTACTTCTTTATCTACTGCTGAAGCTGAGTATGTTGTTGTCGCTACTAACTGTACACAAGTTCTATGCATGAAACAAATGTTGAAGGATATAAGGGTAGATTGTAATAAATTGGTAGTTATTCACTATGACAACTCTACTACTATTGGCATATCAAAGAATCCGATATTTCATTCTAAGACTAAGCACATTTCTATCAAGTATAATTTTTTGATGGAGGAGGTGGAAGCAAAAAAAGTCAGATTGGTTTATGTGAACACTAAAGAGCAGATTGCAGATATTTTCACTAAACCTTTGCCTAAGGAATCATTTGAGTACTTCAGAGACAGATTGGGGGTTTCTGCCCCTCCGTTGGAGACTTGAGTGATACGGATTGGCATTAGTTTGGTATGCAATCTCAGAGCTATCATTCATTCTAAATTGATGTGTTGGTGCTACTACTTAGGGGGAGTACTCAGTTGTATGGTTAAGAGGTTCTTTAATCTTTATTTGATGTTTATGTCAGATTTCTGGCATTAATGTCAAAGGGGGAGAGATATACATGTGAAAAATAGAGCTTAACCGATATATCAAAGGGGAGAGATCAGAGCTTAATAGAGATATCTTTCACAAGGGGAGTTTTGTCTATCAGTCCAGAACTTCATTGTTATATCATATTGCGGAGATTATTGGTTGTTTTCCTTTGGGGGAGACTTGTTTGGCATTTCTTGGCACTTGGATGTTTTTCACATCTAGTGTTTCTATCAATGCTAAAGGGGGAGATTGTTGGCACTTTGGAGGAATTGATTATGTGTTGCATTGATGTAAACACTAGTTGTTTTGATTGTCTACCGGATTCCGGTAGAGTGGTTGGTTTATGATGTTGATCTGGAGATCATCTCTGGTATGCTCTAGTTTGTGGAATTGGTTTGGTTTGGTTTCTTGATGCGTATCCTATTCAGTTGGTTCGTGACTTGATGATCCAGAAGTTTTCTTTTGTTCTAGTAAGCCTTTTGGTTACCGGTAAGGGTTTTACCGATAACGTGTTGTTGAAGATCTTTTGATGAATTCGATAAGTGGTGTTGGTGCAACTTCTACAAGTTTATCAAGATGTTGATGGTTATCATGTTCGTGTTCCAATTGATTGGTGGTGTTGCATTTGTCTTATGGCGACCTGTTTAGGTCCAGTTCTATTATGCTAGGTTATGGACCGGTTTATGTAACGCGTTGGTGGATGCTCCTGATGAATTACCGGTTGGATTTATTGACTAGTTTATGTTGTTTCGGTCTTAGGCCGACTTGGTTTATCATTGGTTTTGTGGGACAATGTAATGGATTTATTGTGTTATCTTTTAAGTGGTTGACCTAATTGTTTAGGTCCTGAGTTGGTATATATATGATGTAAGATCTATTTGTAGATCATGGGATTATGGTTATGGGATTGTCTGTGTGCAAATAAAGTTGTAATCATATGCAGAGGTCTTGGTCGATCATAGGTGTTCGAATTGGGTTTCTGTAAGAAGTTTTAAGCCTCTGGTATTGAGCTTAACCAAAATTTTACTCAGGCATAGGAGATGCTATTCTTGCAGTTCATTCATCTTTCCGGATTGTAGTTTGGATTTCTTTTGTAGTCAGTGAGGTTCCTTTGTGATGAGAAGTGCACTCTAGCCAGTGTGCCTTCCTGCATGTGCATGCCTATTTTATTATAATCACATACTTACTGCAGAAGTATTATCTGACTGTGGGTAGGCTTCCCACCGTAGTTTTTCTCTTTACTGGGTTTTCCATGTAGAAATATTGGTGTTATGTGTTGAGGATGGATGGTAATTGTTTTGTGATTTATGTTTGTGCTTAATTGTTATATCTGCTATTTCAATATTTGGTTTATGTATTTCGGTAGAAGGTTTTGTGTGCTTAAAGTTTCATAATCTGTTGACAATTGATTTACCCCCCCTCTCAGTTGTCCACTGGTTATCCTAACAAAAGGATGATGTAGTTAGAGTTGTGTCTTCAGACACATAATAGTATCAATTATGCATTTGTAGTTTTATTTTGACAAGTTGCATGTAAAAACAAGTTTTGTAATTGCTAGTGTCACTTTCTCTTGCATTTTTGTAAAATGTAATTACATGTAAAGCAACTACAAGTTGAGTTAAATTACGACTATAATTGGAATAAGTCATGGTAGTTGAGATAATTTCTCAATTTATTTGGGATCCTCCCACCTTTTTCTCAACGCTCCTCTCCTATAAATACTTGAGGGGGTCTATTGTAATCGATATCTTTTTTGGCAAGCAAGAAAACTCTGCAAAATTTTGTACTCAAAGACTTTGAGCTTTATAGTTGTAAATTTTTCTCTTTGAAGTAATATCAAGGAGTTTGGGATTTCAGACTCTATGTCAAAATCTTACTTTGTACCCATTGTGTTCATGTCATATTGGGACATTACTTTGTGCTTACTTGGAGTTGTAGAAGGCTGTTGAGAAGAGCTTCATTCTAAATATTTGCAGACTTTGTGCTTCAGATATTGAAGGTTGAATTAATTTAGTTTGTGAATAAAATTTGAGAAGAGTTGCAAGACTTTGTGCTTGTAGTAATTCCCATCTAAAGTGGCCATCTAAAGTGGCTTTAAGGTGCATCATATTTGCAAACTTTGTGTTGCTATACGTTGTACTTTGTTCTTAATATATCATTATAAAAGGGTAGATAGGATTTCAGATACTCAAGACATTGTACTTGTTATTGTTTTCTCATCTTGGAGGAGGTGACAGGAGTCTTTGTGCTTTCAGGAAACTTTGTTTCCTCTCTTGATTTTGCTTTAAAAGTTGCTGCCATTATTTCTTTACAACCATTATTACTTTTCTGTGAAGAGAAAAAAGTATGGTTTTTCCTGAAAAAAGAGGAAAGATTGTTGTTCTACCCATATTAGATTAAGTTAGTTTTCATTAGTAAGTAAAAAAGGGGGAGCCTTCCCTAAATTAGGAGAGTATATATTCACACATTGCAGCTAAAACCACAATTTTGCACATCCTCCTGGGTGTACAAAGTTTTCAACCAACAATTTTTCGCGACTCTGCTAGGAAAATGAACGCATTCGAAAGCCTCACTCTTTCGTTTGAAGTTTAGTGTCTTATTGTTTTCATAATATCTTTTCTTGGGTATCTGTTGAATAAGAGATTTGAAATATTTTGTTAATTCTATCTTAGAATCTTTGATATAAATTTGTTGAATCATTACATAGCTAATTGACCCATCCGAGTCACCAACAGTCTTTGGTGACTCTACTGGAGATATGATACGCATCCAAAGGCCTCATGCTCTTGGTTGAAGTATATCAGTATCCTATTCATTCTAATTTTGTTTCTTGTAGTTTGTCAAGATTTCACCAGGGACATGTAAGATAGCTGCTCAAGGTCCTTGGGGGAATGCTTTTGGTCCGTTGAATCTGACTCCACCTTTACATGCTCTTCCTGATGCTTCGAGAAAGAACTTTCCCAAGTTCTTTGGAGATGCAAGACACCATGCAGATGAGCACATTGTTGCCTTCTATATTGCATGTGGTGTGCTTGGTGTGGAACATGAGGATGTTTTAGTGAGACTTTTCATTGAAACTCTTCAAGGTGTTGCTGTTGATTGGTTCTACCACGTTGCACCACAGACCATCACAAATTGGTCTACTCTCAGAGCAAATTTTGAAGAGTTCAAGCTTGTAGAGGATGTGCATGCATTGTTAGCACAGTTTACTCAAATGAACCCATGCAGGAGTTTGTGGCTAAATTCAACAAGCTACCTCATAGAATTCCAACTGTTGCTCAACCTACCACTGAAAATTTTAAGTGCTTCTTCATCAATGCTCAATCGCCTGAGGTGAGTTTCTTGTTGAGAAGGACAATTCTGAGAGATCTCACAACAACACAAACCTTAGCAGTTGAGGTTGAAGATGATCTTATCCTTGTAGGTAAGATAAAGATAGAGCCAAATGGGTCCAAAGAAAACTCTTCTTTGGGATCATGGTCTACAAAGAGAATAAATCTGATGGTGCAGAGGTTGGCCAATGAGCTGCTTGCCCTCAAAAAACAAATAGCTCAAGGTGTATTCTCTCCCCTTTATGAAGACATTCTTAGGAGGCCATATCCAAATATTGCTCCTAGTTATGTAACTAGAAATCAAGACAAGCTTCCTTCACCACCATAAAAGTTTGTACTTGAGGCACCACCAACAAATGCACCAGTAGAGGATTCTGAATCTGAACAAAGTGATCTTGTTGGTCTCTTCCAAGAGGAGGAAGCAGACATAGCTAGCAACTCTCAAATCTAGTTTATGCAATTCAAGAAAGTTGTTGAACAAAAAAAAAGACCATATCGGATACCATGAGGAATACACAAAAAAAGGTTGAAGTCCACCTTTCCAAGGTGATAATGAAGGAGGAAAATCATGTCATGGGATGGGAAAAGATGGTTTATGAAGATAAAAATGAGGTTTTTGTAGTTTAGTTTGATGAATTGCCCTTTTGTGGAGAAAGATGAAGAAGACCTACTCAAAGCAACACCAACAATAGTTTTAGAACATGAAGATAATTCTATTTTAGAGTTTGAAGAGTTTGATGAGAGTTGCCATGAAACAAAGTTCAACTCTCTTATTCAAAAGAGCAAAGAAGGTATTGAAGATGATATGTTTTGGGATGAGATGAAACTTTTTTGTTTAAACATTGATGCCAAAGCAGTATCCCATAAGCTAGAAGATCATGAGAAAATTGAGAAAGATGAAAATCAAGAGTTTATTTTTCAATGTGGAGGTTTTGATATTTTTCAGGTCCTCAAGAAAGTTCTTCTAAGGTTTAAATAGAATATGTTATGCTTAAATGATCTACCCCAGAACTTGATGAAGATCATTTCATGAGTACTTTAAAAGACTTTTGTTCAAGTCTTTTTGACGATTCTCTCCAATCAGAAGTTTGTGAACAACATATTGAGGAATGCAATGCAATCATGTTTTCATTTGAATCACATGAAGGAGATCTTTTCGTTTAGTATGAGGTTGTCATGGTTGAAAAAACAGTTGTTCAAGTTGTAGCTAATAAGAAGAATTCAGTTTTTGTACGATCAAGAGAATGTCCAATTAGACATCTTCCTTGGTTGGAAGTTAATGGGAGGATAGAGGTTTCACTTGTTCCTGAGCCTATAGATACATTTGAGGAAGAGGCCAAACATGCATTTTAAGCTAAGCATGAGCAATATGGTTTCAAAAATCTACTTTGGAGCAGCAACATATATGATTCATTTCAATAGGAAGGTGAATTTTTTCATCTTTTCCAAGGAGTGTTGCATCAAGTTCCAGTACCCTTGTTTGTGCTCCATCTACACAAAGTTGCCTACAATCATGCAAGGTACTGCAAGCTGTTAAAAAAAGGCAATTATTTTGTTGAGCTAGTGAATGGTTTCATTTGAAAGGTTTCCATTGTGGTTGTTTTTGATGCTAGACTCTGTAACCCAATGGATTCTAAGGTACTTAGAAATTATAGATTCTACTACCTTCGCTCATTTACAAGAATGAAGGTAGTTCCCCAATTAGAGCCAATTGTTGTCCTAATTTTTGAACTTGCACAAATTGGGATGACCCCACATATTTTTGCGTAAAATTTGAGATTTAAAGGCTCTAGATACGTTTTCCAAGGAATTTTTCCATCAACTAGGAATCCATTGATGAATCCAAGTCCTTCACCTCCATTTTTGTCAATTTTCATTGTCTTAAAGTTAGTTTTTTCTTCAATTTCGGGTTTCAGAGTAGTCACTGCAAGTAGGAGATTTTAGTACAAAATTTCAAGATTTTGGCTCTAAGGCATGTTTTTCAAGGTGGAAAGTCTATATTTCTTGATGATAAATTAATAACCAAGTTATCTTCAATCTCTATAAAAAAATTGGTTACTTTTGGCCTTCGTTTTGGCCATTTTTTGTGCAATTTCGAGTTTCAAAGCAGTCATTACAAGTTGGGGAACTTTTAGATGTCATTGCAAGTTAAGTCAATGCAAGTAGGAACTTTTTGACCTTACTTCAAGTGGTAGGAACATTTGGGTGTCATTGCAAGTAAGTTTCTTGCAACTTGCAATGGGGGTTTCAAGACTTGAATTGCAAGTAATTTGTTTGCAACTTGCAATGGGGTTTTCAAGACCCGAATTGCAAGTAAGTCTTTTGCTACTTGCAATGGGGGTTTCAAGACCCGAATTGAAAGTTAGTTTCTTGCAACTTGCAATGGGGGTTTCAAGGCTCAAATTTCAAGTAAGTTTATTGCAACTTGCAATGGGGGTTTCAAGACCCGGATTGAAAGTAAGTCTTTTGCAACTTGCAATGGGGGTTTCAAGATCTGAATTGCAAGTAAGTCTTTTGTTACTTGCAATGGGGGTTTCAAGACCCAAATTGCAAGTAAGTTTCTTGCAACTTGCAATGGGTGTTTCAAGACCCGAATTGCAAGTAAGTCTTTTGCAACTTGCAATGGGGGTTTCAAGACTCGAATTGCAAGTAAGTTTCTTACAACTTGCAATGGGGGTTTCAAGACCCGATTGCAAGTATGAAGGTGCTTATTTTTATATTGCAAGTATTTTTATTGTCTTTGAAAGCATGTAACCCTTTATCTTCAAATTGCAAGTGTGTTCACTTTCATTCCACCTCCTAAAACCCAAAATTGGTAAAAAATGCACTCAAAAAACACTTAAAAATGAGTCTCTAGGATCCAATTACAAGTGCAAACTTCTATTTTCCCATTACACATATGAAGTTGCATGTTCATTCTCCACAATTTCAAGTCAATGCTCTTGTTTTTCCACACATGTAATGCAGTCCTCAAAACCCAAAATTCACTTGTTAGCCCATTTTTACATCAATTTATCCCTTTCCTTGTCAGTCCTGTTTGCACACATGACCTACCAGATCAATAGATTAAGGCATGTGCCTTATTTTGCAAGCATATTCCAAGATTGGAGGATGATACAAATAAATAACAATAACATGACAGAGCCATACAAGGAGATGGATAAGTGATATGAAAGATTGAGAGCATAGAATGCTTTCAAGACAGAGATGGGCTTCTTACCTCAGCCTTGCAAAGAACCTCCCTCTTGAAAAGCCATTACTACCCCAAGCAAGAAGATAAGACTGAAGTTCGTTCACCAAGGACACAAAGATCATTAAGGATGCAAATTCTCGTTTGAGCTCGAGATGTCTTCACTAATCGTGAATACTTCAAGTTCTAAAATCCTGAAGCAACATGGAGATCATCACATACAAAGGATGATGTAGTTAGAGTCGTGTCTTCAGGCACATAGAATAGTTTCAATTGTGCATTTGTAATTTTGTTTTGACAAGTTGCATGTAAAAACAAGTTTTATAATTTCAAGTGTCACTTTCTCTTGCATATGTGTAAAATTTAATTACATGTAAAGCAACTACAAGTTGAGTTAAATTAGGACTGTAGTTGGAATAAGTCAAGGTGGTTGAGAGAATTTCTCAAGTTATTTGGGGTCCTCCCACCTTTTTCTCAAGGCTCCTCTCCTATAAATACTTGAGGGGGTCTATTGTAATCGATATCTTTTTTGGCAAGCAAGAAAACTCTGCAGAATTTCCTACTCATTAAGACTTTGAGCTTTATACTTGTATTTTTTTCTCTTTGAAGTAATATCAAGGAGTTTGGGATTTTAGACTTTGTGTTGAAATCTTACTTTGTACCCATTGTGTTCTTGTTTCATATTGGGACATTACTTTTTGCTTACTTGGAGTTGTAGAAGGCTATTGAGAAGAGCTTCATTCTAAATATTTGCAGACTTTGTGCTGAAGATATTGAAGGTGAAATTAATTTAGTTTGTGAACAAAATTTGAGAAGAGTTGCAAGACTTTGTGCTTGTAGTAATTCCCATCTAAAGTGGTTTTAAGGTGCATCACATTTACAGACTTTGCACTGTTGTACGTTGTAATTTGTTCTTAAAATATCATTATAAAAGGGTAGATAGGATTTGAGATACTCAAGACTTTTTGCTTGTTATTTTTTTTCTCGTCCTAAAGGAGGTGACAAAAGTCTTTGTGTTTTTAGGAAACTTCATTTCCTCTCTCGATTTTGTTTTAAATGTTGATGTCATTATTTCTTTGCAACTGTTATTACTTTTTTGTGAAGAGAAAAAAGAGTATAGTCTTTCCTGGAAAAAGAGGAAAGATTGTTGTTCTACCCATATTAGATTAAGTTAGTTTTAATTAGTAAGTAAAAAAGGGGGAGCCTTCCCTAAATTAGGAGAGTATTATACTCACACATTGTGGCTGAAACCACAATTTTGCACATCCTCTTGGGTGTACAAAATTTTCAACGAACACCTCCATACATTCTCTCTCACTTCTTCAAGAAATATCTCTTGTTCTCTTGACACTCATAGATTTCCTTTTCTCTCTTGCTTGCTACAAAATCTCTAGTTTGCTACAACACTCTCAAGCTCTGACAATACTCTTTGCATCTCTCTTGGCTTTCTCAAGTCTTGCTAGTAATATCTATCTACTTATCTAATCTCTAAACATCTTGAGGATTTATCACATCCCTTATCTATCAAATCATTTATCTTTTATAGATTTACATTTTTATCTATCTATTTCGCTGGTTGTTTTATCTATGATTTTAATAAATAGGTAGGTTGTTGAAACCCCATTTCCAAATGGAGCACTCTCTTGACTTTAAGTTGAGCTTGAAGTGTAGCAAAGAGAACACATTCTCATTGAGTTGGCCTTAAACACTCCATTGTTTTGTTAACGAACCATTTAACTCAATTGATGACAACGTTGGCCTTGTGAGTGAGATTTCATTCTATGAAGTGGAGTAGCAATTTTAAGACCCAACATGACCCATCAAGGTGTGGTGGGAACTCCTCTACATGTTCGATGGGTTTCTCCATACATACCCACTAAGTAATTTTAATTATTTGATAGTGTTGGGGTATCTTATTATCTATTGTTTGCTTGAGTATTAGTCTATGCACTAGCTTTTTTGTCACATTGGTCTTCTATACCCTAGTGCATAACATCCTTCGCTATATAAAAGTAATGTTTATCTTCAAATGTGAGCATAATAAAACATTCCCAATAAAGATTTTTCCATATCTCAACATCTATATAGTTTTATTGCATCCATCTCTTCATAATTCTTCATTCAAGAGCTCATTTGTATTGTTTTTTACACAAGTTATCTCTCTAGGGGATACAATCATCTCATCATTCAATATTTCATCTTTTTCTCCACGTGACTCGAACATAATATCACTTTATTCATATATCGTCCATTTGTTCATAACTACTTTTATTTTCTTTAAAATAATGCTACTTCAAACATTATCTCAAAGAGGGGTAATATACAAACACTTAAAAAAAAATCTTTACCTGATCATATGTTTTCCATCACCTAATCCGTTCATTCATCTCCTAGGACACACACATCGTCATCTTGTCACCTAAGACACATAACACATGTAGTACTTTAATTAATTAATTGTTAAAGTTATTTAATTAAATTTATATAGTATTATTTATCCATATTTATCCACACATTATTCATTAATAAAATTTAATATTAATTTCCACCTCATGTGCACAAATACTTTGATTAATTAATTAATTATGCCTCATCAAATTGACTACACAATCTAATTAATTCACATAAACTTATTCACAATCCCACTCAAAAGTCAAATCCAATTCAATCATCCATGCGATTAGTTAACTTTCCATGCAATAGTCAAGTTTCCTTGATTCTCTCATGCTCTCAATTAACTCCATGTAAACAATTGGCTCGTCAAACACAACATGAACTCCCTAGTAACATTGAATTGAGAAATTATAGTTATTAAATTTATTATTGAAAATAATGTACAAATCTTATATCCATGCTACTTAACTTCATTAGTTCCCCAAATCAAGAATCATATCTCAGGTTCTAGATTGAATTCTACAATCAAACATTCATCAATCTTTCTATAAATCTTACATCAACAATCAAGCATTCAATTTTCATCTAGAATTTAAACAATAATTTTGTGTTGACATATTGAGCACCCACATCATAAAGAGATCCTTGACATAAACACTCAACAAAAACAACACCACAACTTAATGGTAAGAACCTTGGTGGGGTTTGAACCTTGATGGTAAGAACAACACCACAACTTAATCATCACACTATCTAATACCAATGAGTATTGAATTGATTTTGATTTTGATTATATTTCAATTATTTTGTTGCATGAACACATGTAGTAAATACAAGTTCATGGTCATTGCAATGGGTAGCAAAATAAAATCTAAGCAAATAAAATAAAATCAACAATCTAAAAATATTTCATTTGACATTGAAAGTAAAATCTCAAAACAAAAATCAAAAGACTTTGAAATATTTAATTTTACTTTAAAATCATTTGAATGGTTACATGAATTTCAAATAACATGTGCATATTTTAATCTATTTAGATTTATCCTTACCAACCAAATCTATAATTTCTATCACGCCTAAATTGAGATTATTTAAAACAATGTCAACTCACACAAATTACATATAATGATGGTAGGAAAATGGGAGGCATGAAGTTAGCTCACACACATTGTGTATAAACATAATGATAGCAATACATGATAGGGTATGATGTTAGCTAACACAAATTACTTAGTATTCAATCACAAACTCCATAGTTATTAGTTCCTTCCTTTAAAGGAGCTATTGTCAAGGGCATTCTTTATCCTTCGAATAGTTATTATTTTCTCCTCCAATCACATTGCATAGATAAAATTTCATCAAGTGCATTTTTCTATTTGGCAATGTTTACATTGTTTGATTTAAACATTTTTTAAGAAAAATGCATTAATGAATGAATTTGATGGCTTTTCATTGGATTAAATTTTTAGACCGATATGGTTGCCTTCAAATAAAATGAGGCGGGCTACATGATAGAAGCGTTGGTAGGCTGTAGATGGTGGATGGGAAGGCATTACAAACCCCGATGTAGGAGAAGGCTCAGATACAAAGGAAGGGGAAAAATCAAGATCAGTTTTAAACAATGATTAATCTTTTCTTGTTCAGCCAATCAGATTGCAAGGTAGCTTACATAAATTTATTTTAGACTTTGTACTATGAAAAACTTGGCCTTTTTTTACTTGATATTTTGGTGCTAGGTGTTTTGTTGGCTTGTGATTGGCTTGGCAGAAAGACTACAAATGCATTCCAAAAATCAAGATTAGAGAACACACCATTTCCCAAAAAAGGTCCATCAAAATAGATGATTATTCAGGACATGCCAGAAGAACAGAGTGACTTGATTGGGCTTTACTTGGCGGTGACAGATTGCCAACAAAGAAGTGTGAATTACCAGTTGCAAAATCATTTGCCATTTGGTGTGGACAATTAGGCGAGTAGTGTATGCAAAGATGGCATGTCAAGGCAATATGTGGACATGTGTTGCCTACACCTTTCTTTGGTTCTATAGTTAGTAAGGGTCCACCACTAAAACCAACAATCCTTTGAGAAAGGTTATTTGAAGTTTGTCACAGGCAAAGAATCTAAGTAGTAATGCACAACAAAATGCAAGGTCCTTTTCCAATTTAAATTTTTCAAGGAGAATTTATATTGATTCTTTTCCTTGCAACTTTTTTACCAAGCTTCTAGATCCTTGCATTGGGCTGGATTATGTTAGCTCTCTAGATCTTGTAATGGACAAGTTCTTAGCTAACCTAGCATGTTTGAAGCTTCCAAAGATATTTTAATGTTCAAATATTTTTTTTCACAATTATATGAATAGATTAGAAATGGCTAGTTATAAAAAACCCTCAACCTGTTATTCTTACTATTTAGCAACAAAAATCTCATGGTAGTCCCTCATTTTTCTCACTATATCAATACCAAACCCTAGGCAAATCTTGTAAAAATAGAAAGTTTTGAGATATACTAGAATCTTCCCTAAATTATCTCTTATTTTGGCAGGTGAGGAAAAAGAAGTTAGGGAATGCATAACCCCTGTGCAACAACTTGTCTCTCCCATGGAAAGATAAATCGCTCTTCAAACACTTGCACAATTATATTTAAGATTTTTTTTGCGTTATATAAATAGTGTGAAGAACTTTATGAAATTAAAAACATTTTTGTATGCAGAGTAGTTGTCTGAAAGAAAAATATTATAGAAAACAAATTTATATTATAGAAAAAATTGTATGTAGAGTAGCTTTAAATAGCCTTTTAAATTATAGAAAAAAAATTGTTATTAAAATCTAGAACTCTCTACTCTTTTTTTTTTTAATTAAAATAGTCATGGCTTGGAATGGAATCATAATAGACTGGGTACCTTTATTGTTGTCTTTTGGTTCTTGAATGAATTAATTGAAGAGGTTTTTTTTTTTTTTTTTGGTGCAGAATCTACTGCAATATAAAATGTAATGGCAAGTGATTTGTCAAAAATGGGTTCAACAGAAGAAAGCAAGCTACATTGGTGACAAAGGGAGTTGTAGATTCATTTCTTGAAATGATTTCAAATTGCAACATTGAATCCAAATCAGCAACTGTAGACAAGGAAGATTTAGGTTTCAAAATGGGATTATAGATCTTTCTTTGCAAACTTCATATGTTGATTTGAGTTGATTTTTTTATTTTTATCGTTTCCTTTTTTTTAGACATATATGCACCTACTAATATAATCTCTTCTTTTAATTATTTTCCTTCACCATTACACTTTGGGACTGATTTTAATTATCTTTGCTTCAATTATTTTATGGTCATTTATATGTTCTAATTTTTTTATTTAAATGACACTTATAAATTTATAACATAAATAATCTTGTAATTAGCTTATTTTTCTATAAAGTCTAACCCCCTAAATATTCAATTATACAACTGAACTTTATCAAGAGCTTAAACTGTAATTATTTTAAAACATTTAAATTTTTTGTATTTGCATTTATTGTAGAACGTCAATTCTTGGGATTCTAGCTATCAATGCCACTGATTCACTTTTTGACATTTCATTAAATAGATATCTTCAATGTGCAAATATATTGGTGCATCCAAATGAGAAAGTTAAACTTGCCGACTTTGGTAGTTACAAACAGGTCAGAGACGTACACATTATACTTAATTTTTTTCTCCTAAAATGTTGCATAATATGAATGTTCAATTGGTGGGCGCATTTGATTTTGATGTTCCATGAACTTTAGTAATACAAAGATTGTAAACATCGTCCCCTTAAATATATTTATATACAAATTCTTGTTGGTTATAATGGTTGTTTGAACCTCGTTATGTGGAGCATCGAGAGTTGGATTTGAAAGGGCTACACCTCTCAGTTTTATGGCACAAGCTTTGTCAAAGCTAAGCACCTTCTTGAAGTGAGCATTATATTTAATTTTGTTTAGTAATAGTAAGAAGAGAATCGAACCAAAAATATTATAAATTCTAAGATATTATTATAACTCCCAAATATATATAGTTTGAAATTCAAAATTATAATTTTATATATTTGAAAGTCTTAAATTAATAATTTTCTTGTTTATTTATTCTATATCATAAGTTAAATTTATGACTACTGTGAAATTTGCACATATACTATATCAGAATTTAAAATTTATAATTACTGTGATATTTTCATATATAAATATGAAATGGGAATTTATAATTATTAATATAATTATAAATCTTACTATTTGAAAGGGAGTTGGATGATATGCAGCTAGTGGAACTTTATCTTTAGGGGCTACATTTGTTGTGTCTCCTTCTTCAAAGCAAGAAACTTTCAAGAAAACGTTTTAACATGGCCTCTAAGATTGCTTTGTCTCACTTCAGCTCCTTGTTTTGATGTGCTCTCTTCTACTAGAGATATTTGCAACATGTTTCCTTGCCCAATACCTATTGTGGGGCATTCTTTTACAGTCTTCCTTGGATACTCACTCATTTAAACTACCTTTATTTGCAATATCACTAAAACATTCAAATCCAAAACTACTTTTAATCAACATAAATAGATACAGAAATAAATTTGGCTTCTCTGGTTTCTAAACACAGCTATTTGAAGCATTTTGAACTTCTTGTACAATAGTTTTAATTCATTCATTACAGACATTTGCAATCCACGTCCACCTTTGTAGCACTAGGCAGGAACTAAGCTGCCCTGCAGCCCTTGTTAACAAAGTAAACTATGAATATATGAATTGGAGAGACACTACTGAATTGCATATATATCTCTATTAAGAAGTATAATGGGTTTGCTACCAAGGAATATGAATAAATGCCAATTGATAATTATTTCTTATATTAAGAATTTTTAATGAAATGAAACAATTTCAACAAATGAATAATATTTTTTTTGCATGAGACAATATTTTCTAGTTTGAATATTTTGATCTTTAAAGTCCACTTGAAATTTCATATTAGCCAGTTATGTAACATGCATTTTATTTAAACAAGACTTCATTTAGCACGATGTAAAAACTATATTGAACAAATGCATTGAAATATTTTATTAGATAATTATAAAAATAAGTGAAAAAATGATTTTATAAATCTTTTATTTAACTTATGAAAATTAAATTCATTTAATTTCACCTCCAAAATAGGTCAAAGACTTGAAAAATTACATTGATAAAAAACTCTATCAACGTACATAAATTGTTGTCAATAAAAGACCCCACCCAAAAAGAAGTATGTCATAGTAGGTAGTCAGTGGCATGAACAACCAATCAAAACCAATAAAAAATATTAAATAACCACATTGAACTGGGCAAGAAAAATGAGTTTTTATATAATTCCTAAAAAATAAATGAATATTGTAGACAATTCGATAATTGATTTCTTTCTTGACGTGCATCTCACAATTTCTTAAGATTAATAAATTCTCAATCTTAAAATATCACATAACTTTAATAAAATATAAATAGAAATAACATTAGGGGATGGCAAAACATGTGGTCCATCCCTTTTATTAATGAAGTTGTAGAGTGTGGATATATACAAATGAAACATTATAATTTCGTTATGAGCAACATGGAAAGTGGAACTTGCCACATCCACTACCTCTCCATTTATACCATTCTCATTTTAGTGATTTAGCAATGGAGAGTCAATATGCAAAGTTCATAGATCTATTCAAGTTGAGTAGTTTATCAAGTAGCTTTGCGGTTGACTTGGTACCTCCAAATCCTCTTTGCATTTCTCCATTTCCATTCAATAATAGGTCACCAATGCACAAACAAAGCCCTAAAATTATATGGTAATGGGTATTTCACCTTATTAACAAAAGCCATGACGAGTTTATCACTCTCGGGTTTTATAGAGGTAGTGGCTTAGCCTTTGACTTCTATCTATCATCAAATCATCATTTACGGTTTGGTATGTCACATCCTTAGGATGGATCTTTCACTTAATTATAACTTATGAGGGAAAAAGCCCATAATAGAAAGCAATCAACTAACTATTAGATAGTGGACCATTTTAGGGCCAAACTTTAAAATATATATATTTTTAAATTAAAATTAGTATTTAAGGAAACACAAAAAACTCTATCATTTACGGTTTGGTATGTCACATCCTTAGGATGGATCTTTCACTTAGTTATAACTTATGAAGGGAAAAGCCCATAATAAAAAGCAATCAACTAACTATTAGATAGTGGACTATTTTAGGGCCAAACTTTAAAATATATATATTTTTAAATTAAAATTAGTATTTAAGGAAACACAAAAAACTCTATGGTGAAAACTATTGTGATTTATGATGATATTGTTATAGTAAATTTGAAATTGTGAGTCAATGCTGGTGGACAATATGCTTACTTTTTTCATAGTGATTTTTTATAGAAATTTCTAAAGAAGTTAGTTATATTTAACAATTATTTTTTCAATCATGTGAGGGGTTTATATATTGTTGGATTTGTTTAGGACATGGTTTGAGTGTCATCTTTTGAGACCTCTACAATCCACAAGATTTGATAAATTCCTTGTGATCCATTCAATTCTATTAATAAATCATTACCAATTCATCTCTATAGAGTTTGAAAGAAAAAATGCAATGGCATAAGGTGGTCAACACTTTACTCTAAACCATATTGGATTTAGATGGTTCATTTGCTATATTTTCATGAGCATGTGAAGTTTCTTTCGCTTCTTGTTTGATCATTTCTTACTCATTCCATAAAAAAATGAATACATACTTCAACAAACTCAAGTATTATGCATTGTGGCTCAACACTTGTACAATTCCTACTCCATTGAATTCATTATGTAGAAGGAATTCCTCACTCTCTCTCAAGAGGGGACTCACTATCATCGACTCTAATGGTGACATCATCTTCAAATCCTCCAAAAAGGTAATGAGTCTCGATCATCACTACCATTTGCAACAATTTATCATAAATCTCCTCACTATGAAAATAGGTTATAATCAATCCTATTAGTGTTGATGACTCAAATTACAAAGATTAATGGGAATTTATTGCAAATATTTATGATGCAAAAATGATGGGAAGCATTCAATAGGGACAACTTCAATGAGCAAAATTTTATCTTCATTGTGCAAAAACCATTTGTGTTCTACATGATGATAGCACTTGATGCATTTGTGGCCGATAATGAGGATGAAAAATTATGTGATTTCCACGACAAAGGCAACTACTTCAACCAATCCTGCATAATTTATCAAGGTGACTAGACCCTTATAGAGGTTAATAGTATAAACTGGAGCTAATTCAAAACAAAAAAAAATATTACAAATAGTTTATAATTGTTACAAATCTAAGGTAATATAGGGTATTTACCCTATAATTATTATTCAACTAATAGGAATCCAAGTTAATGTCTAATATTTACCTCATAAATGCAAACATTTTCAATTCTTATAGAAGATATGAAAATATATTGTTCCACTATTGTCTCTGAGCTCATTATAGTATTAGTGCCTTTCAAAAATAATATGACGAATTTAGAAAGCTAGCATGAGACATTTTGACACGAGACAATCTTTTAGTTGGAAGTTGCCACAATCTTTGAAATGAAGTCAAAGCTTCCATATAAAATAAAATCGTATTTTTAAATTATCTTCAACATCTCAGATTTATTTGAAACTTGTTTAACAATAAAAAAACATGTTTAGTAAAAAGAAACTTGTACTGAACCTAACACATAATATAACCCATCAACTAATTAAACCACTACATTTTTAAAAATTATACACTTTAAAATGTTAACCATTTATTTGGGTTATGTGCTTTGATCATGGGTTTTTGCAGATCCAAGAAAAGTAATCAAACTAAGTATGATTGCTCGATCAAAAGAAACTTTAGGAGGATATTGACTGCTGATTAGTGACTTGGCAACACGTGACAATTTCAAGGACAATATTAAATTGTGTAATAATATGTGCGTTAATAGTTAGGATTTGTATGCATTGGCCTGTAGTAATCCTTTACAAGAGCACTAACTTGTGGAAGAAATGGAATTAGATAAAATATGCAATAGGTGAAGTTCAAAGGAGTGGAGATTCAACCTAAGGACTATAGGTTCTCATTGAAATCAAAATGGCATGGTATAGATGATAATGTTTTTGGGTGATGATATGATGTGTGTGATGATTTTGGGAGAGATTCAGTGCAGTTTCACGTGCACACCTTAAGTTTTGTTGATCCAGTAATCAGTAGCAGAGCAGAACAAAGCAATTATCAGAACAACACAATGAATCACTTTGGGCCTAACCGGAACTGTCATTTGGCATAGTTAGATGCTTTTATCTAGTTCAATACTCATTGTAATCATTTTGTATTAGCCTGTAAGGCAGTGAGCCTTCCTCCAGGTTGTAGCCCTTTTGTATTTGATTAGTGAGCTCTAGGAAGTGTGCTTGAATGCATGTGCATTCCCCTCATGTCATATTGTTCTAGTACTGGCCATAGTAGAAAAGTAATCAAACTAAGTATGATTGCTCGATCAAAAGAAACTTTAGGAGGATATTGACTGTTGTTTAGTGACTTGGCAACACGTGACAATTTCAAGGACAATATTAAATTGTGTAATAATATGTGCGTTAATGGTTAGGATTTGTATGCATTGGCCTGTAGTAATCCTTTACAAGAGCATTAACTTGTGGAAGAAATGGAATTAGATAAAAGATGCAATAGGTGAAGTTCAAAGGAGTGGAGATTCAACCTAAGGACTATAGGTTCTCATTGAAATCAAAGTGGCATGGTATAAGGATAATGTCCTCGGTTGGGTATAGATGATCTTGAAATTCTTGTGGAAGAGAAGATAACAATGATCAAGTAGATAATTTAAATTGATTAATTCATGAATATGTAGTTTTTTTGGGTTTTTTTTCAAGGTTAATCTTGTTTTTCAATTCAACGATTCTTATAAAATCTTGTTTTGGGCTTATTTTTATTGTTAAGTTGGGGTTACAAAATGAGTTGAGGCGAGACTAGTCCCTTGCGCACGATTATGAATATGTACTTTTAAGACTTGTCTCTATAATTTTTTTAAGAATTCATAAATGTTATAAATCTATCTAGTAGTAGAGTTGTTATAAATAATTGATCTATTTTTCTTAAAAATGGAAGAAAAATAAATATATTCTAGGAAATGTTACACTGTATTTATTTTCCTTTTTAATGTGTTTATTTTACATATCTAAATTTAATGCTTTTTTTTAACAATAATAGAAATCAATAACTTCATATATATGCTAAATATGGTACAAGAGGTGGGAATTAAAATAGAACTAGAATTTGTGAAAGAAATAAGATAAGGGTTAGGAAGTCATCCACGTTTTAATTTTTAAAACAAATTTTGTGATGGTAGATGACTGAAGGATGAGTAGGAGTTGCTTTGGAAGTGTTATAAACAAATATACAAACTCTTGAAGTGTGATAGATGGTAATGACCTTTTGGATGCTCTCATGACTTAAGGGTCACTCTGTACTTCTAGATATATTAGTGACCTATAATAGATGCTCATGTTCTAGTGTACCTTGTGTCTATGATTTTTAGGAATCGTTCACCTATTTTTCTCCTTCTCGTTATGTGTAAATATTCAAAAAAATAATTTTGTACTAAGATATCACTTGTCAAATTTTGAAGGGGAAAAGAAGCTATATTTTTTTTGGAAGCCCCTAATTTGACAAATTTTATTTTATAAATATTAACATTGATGAGGATTTTTGTCCTTTTGTTTCAAAATGTAAGCATGAAGTGCAACCAATGATTTTTAAAGAAGTTTTTTAATGATTTTTAAGCATGTATAACAAGGGCTATAATAAAAGAATCAATTCTATACTCATTTGAGGCTCTTGAATTTAAATAATCATCAAATTTATTGTTTGCCTTCTTTACATTATAGTCCTCTTAACGTGTCTAGTCTTACCACAATTCAAACACTTGACCTTGGATCTACTAATAGACTTAGATCTTCCCTTAAACTTTATACATATGTCCTTATTTCTATTTTCCTTCTATATCAGGACCCTTACATCCTTATATGAGGACCCTTACATCCTTACCTTATAGCACTATGAGCATTGTGATATCCATACTATATTTTTCTAGTTATTGCTACATTTTGTGTGGATTTATCCATTGGTTGTGTTTTGTATTTCACTCTTCATGAGAGCCTTATATTGATGTTGAAGTATAAGAAAATATTATCATAGAAAAATATTATATAATATAATTTTTCTCTCCATAATTTCCACCATGTAAAGAGGTTTGTGATTCTTGTTGTTATTAGAAGTATATTTATTGCTATTTTCTAACAATCATGTTCTTTTCACATATTATTGTTCTCTTTTTTTATAATATTTTGTTAGTGAAGATTATAGCAAGTTGAATAAGATACCTTTCAAGGCCATATTTTGTAATAGAAATACCAAGTTAATATATTACTATAACCACACAATCTATTCTCTCACCTCACCCTTAAGGGATATTGGTTATAGAAAATGGTGAAAGTAGTGAAAGATCAACATTTTTTTAAAAAAATTTAGTGGTCTAAGTTACAAACTTTGTTTTGAGGTTTTTTAAATATTATAAAGACTTATCATTTTTTTGCTAAGATAGACTCTTGATAAAAAGGTTTCGTGAGGTGAGGTGTGCTTAGAGTCTAATGTCTAGATGTTAGACAACATATACAAATATAATTGAGATTCAAGCACCTTTCGGTATATGAAATATCATCTAGGGTTATGAGAACTCATCATTCATTTGCAATTTATAGTGCATTCATTAGTATTTAGTAGTAAGACATTACTCTCTTCATACCTTGGAGATGAGATAGTGGAACTCTATATAGTTAGATATTTGAAATTATAGCTCAATTCACTATTTATGAATGAGACAAGTATAATAGAGATTCTATAGACTAGACACACCCTCACCTATGATTTACATACTTAAACCTTAGCTATGAACAATTTTAGGCATGTTAGCTAAAGACTAGGCGATCCTTGTTGTGATGCATAGATTCAATGAGATTCACAAAAAAATGATTTGACCCAAGTTAAGAAAATTCATCCTTGAAGATAGTTGGTTAAAGGTTTATTGCCTTTAGGATACAAATCTCTAACCATCATTCTTATTGTTCAACTCTTATACAATCTTCTAGTTTAAAAATTTAGGACCAATTTCTTTTAAACTAGGAATAAATAGCTAATTTCATATGTAAATTATACCCAGGGGGTATTATTTGTAAAAACTAAGTCTAGTTATTTTTATTCCATCTAATTATTTACATCATAGTGATAATCTCACTGAGTTGATCATTTAATAGCCCATATTACTTAGTAGATCATTAAGGCATCACTTCAAACCTTGCAATAGGTGAATAAGGTAGATTGGATAGCTAAAAATTATTTTTTATTATTGAGATCAATAGTCAACATGTCACACTATACACAACTTAGTGGGCATCACTATATAGAATAGAGGACTAGATGTGTTGCACACCTTGCAACTCTAAGGTCTAATTAATATTATTTAATATTTTTATATTACAAATGATTATGTCTATGTGGAAAAGGGAATCTCACTTGGATGAATATTTCATATTCCATAGTTAGAACTTGTTTCTACATATCATTAGTCATTATGGTTTTAATAAAATTATTTGGCTGGACTGATTACTTAGTGGAATTAGACTCAGAACTTTGGCTAGTTAATTATAGCACATGCAATAGGTGGTAAATGTAAGTTCTTCCTCATGGTGGATCACTTAGAAGTTACATTTGGACCTTACATGCACCTATTTTCTACCATTTTATCACATTCTAGTGATAGGTTATTCCCATTCCTTAGTACCCTCCCAAATTTCACTTTCATTTAGCCACCATTAATAAAATAATTTTTTAAATATTCCCTTCTCCATTAAAATAATAGAAAATCCATTTATTACCCATTTATCTATTCCAAATATCCATTATATATATTTTTAATAAATGTCAAAATCAACTCAAAATTACTTTATAGCCCCCCTCATTATATCATCACTATTTTTAACCTATGCACACCCTTTTATCCAAAGCAAACAAAAAGTATGAGATAATTATCCTTATCCATCTGTAACCTCAATGACTATTCTTAGCCAATAAATATTCCCCACTTTCTCTAATTCAATCTCAACTATCCATTGAAAATGAATCTCCATTGTTCATGTTCCTCTCAACATTTTGTATAAACCAACCCCTTCGCCCTTCATTTCCATTGACTCAAAGGATCAATTTTTAGGTATACACTATCAATTTGGGAAACCTACATTCCATCTAAGAGAATATCTATGGTAACATAATGGAGGTTTTAAATTTGATTTCATTTTGTTTTGCTTCCATTGGTGCTCTATCTAAGTGTAGTCTTTTATTAAAGTTTTTAGATTTATCTATTAGTCTAACTCAGTTTTTGCAACTTGGGTTGAGAGTCTATAGACCCCATGGCTATAGGGTTCAAAACTATCAAAATGGGGGTTAGATACTATGTTGAGAGAATTTATTCTAACTGGAAATTATATATTAACCATGAAGAATTGGACACCCATTTTGGGCCTATAGTTTTAGTACATAGTTTGATAAAATTAGTTGTTCTTTCTGAGGTCTCCTTTGCCTATAATTGATAGTTTGAGATGGAGATCATACATTTAGTTTTCTACATGTTTTTCTAATTATTTCTCAAATTATAGAGCATTGATCTCTAGAGAATATTTGAGCTTGAGAGCAAATTACAACTAAAATTATTATTATTAATACATTGGCTTAGTGCTTTGGAGGTTATGTTTTTTCATTGTAGTATTTTCCTAGGGAATATCAATGTCACTCTCATGGTTGTTCTCTTTATTCTTCTTTAATTTATTTTTCTTTTCTTATGTGATTTTTACATGCCATTATTGTATTAAAACTCATATAAATTAGACAACTTGCAACATATCTCCTCTTAGGCTTAAGTTGAGAGTATTTTGTTATGTGTCATTTATTTGGTATTAGAATTAGATTGATTTTTTAGATTTGTGAGAGGGATAGGGCCAATTTATTATTGATCTTTCTTTGAGTTGAAGTATATTATAGTTGATCTTTATTTCTTGAAACAATTATGAAAGTCACTTCTAAGATGGAGGTGGAGAGGTTCAATGGAATCAAATTTTCTTTTTTAGAGTTTAAGATGAAGGATTTTATCATGGATACAGATCTATAGTTAACGGTTGCATATTGAAAAATTGATGGTATAAAAGATCAAGATTGGTTAGTTGATGACTATAAAGTAAGGATCACCATTTAAATTTGCATTTTATATTATATTCTCTTGCATATTTTGAGAGAGACTGCCACCAATAAGTTTTGGGATAATTTAGATAATTTACATTAGATAAATTCCCTTCTAAACAAGCTTTGTCAATAGAAGTTGTATCATTTAAACATGGATGATGATTTAGTAATAGAGACATAAATACACTCAACACATTGGTTAGCTAAATAGTGTTTTTAGATGTCAAAATGGATAAGTATGTTAGTGCAAAAAAATTTATGTTCATTACCTAATAGTTGATATAAGCTTGCGATGGAAATCAGTAGTAACATCTAAAATTTGAATCTTGATGAGTTATTGGGCTCATTTTGTTTTGAGGACCTAAAGCATAAAACATCTAATTTTTTCAAAAATGTCACGACTATGAGAATATGTTCCAAGGAAAAGGGCAGGAATAAGAAAAATGATAAGCATGTCAGTTAAAATGGGATATGTAACTCTTCTAGTAGGCCTATGTTGAAGAATCTACGCATTGAAAATAATGGACACATTAAGAAATATTTAAGGAGAAGAAGACCAAGGAGTGTAATGATAATTTTGACTTAAATATTTTTCATATTGATATTGGTGATCCCTTTGCTACAACTCCTATGCATGCATGTGACGATGCATGGTTTACTAACATGGTGTATCTTTCTATGTGATTTGGCATAGCAAGTCGTTATTTGACTATGAGATCTATGATGGTAGATAGGTATTTTTAGGATATCAATCTAATCATAACATTTTGGGTCATAAAAGAGTCATGTTTATCCTTTTATGTGAGAGGAAAATCTTCCTCACCAATGTTCAAAAACACTTTGGGGTAGTCAAGAAACCTAATATCAATGAGAAAGATGTGTGATTTAGATGAGCACATTCCTTTCAACAAGGAATAATGCAAGATGATGCTCAAGACTATTGTGTTGCAATCTAGAGTCTATAATAGGACTTTGACTGAGCCAATTATTTGTTTGCTAAAGAAAATTATTACTCTCAATAGGAGATATCATATTATGTTCTTGACTTGAGGTCTTTCAGACATGATTATATAATATTGGAATCTTATCAATGCAATGATTGAGTTTAAATCAATTGATTATAAAAGTATGATCTTCAAGGACTTGAAGATGACTTATCACCACACCTTAGGAAGATCCAAATAATTTTGAGTTAGACTTTTGGAAGCGACATGGATCTACTACTTTGAAAAATGGCTATCTTGTATTGAGGACATGTATCATTTTTCAATGATGGGCTCTATAGCATGCATTATATTTTTGGCATGGTATACTTTTTTTAGAATGTTTTATATTGAAATAAATGGTAATGTATTATGAAGATACAAATGATAGTTACATAAGAAAGTCCTTGAAGTGTATGTTGATTATGTAGTGCTGTTATTTTGTATATTTTACCTGGATAATATTCTAGTGTTGAGTAGAGTGATTATTTTTCTTTGGAGAGAGACGCTCTTGGATATTATAGTGTGTTGTTAGAGTTAAGTTAGGCATAATATGCTTAGAGGTGTTAGAGAATATTTAGCTATTAGTTGCTTTTTTACAACTAGTTATGCTTTCTTGCTTAAGTTCACTTAGGAGTGCTTGCTTCTAATTTAGCTTATGTGCATCTAGTTTAGCTAGAGTTGAAATTTATTTATATCCTCATGCTTGCAATTCAGTTCTCCTAAATTTAGCTTGGGGCATCTTTGTGTTTTCTTTATAAGCACCTCATTGTACAATTGTAATGCATTTTGTATTCTTTTCTTTTGAGTAATATAGCATTCATTTGTGCAACTCTTGTTTATGGAAGGCGTTTGGTTTATCACTTGATCTTATAGGTGCTTTTGTTGCAAAATTCAACAATAGGTGCATCTAAAATTGCTAGATAAATCAAAGTAATTTTTGTGATATTTTAGGTGTTAAAGATAAAATGTTGGACCGGTGGGTCTCTTAATGAAAATTTAGTAAGAATACCGAGGAGCCTAAATATAGGGTCGAACTTGAGTTCAACGTGGACCTATTATGAGGGTATGTGCAAGATCATGAGGGGTCAAACTAGGCCCTTAAGTGGCGATGAAAATTTGGAAAAACATAATCTCAGAAAATATGTAACATAATTTGTAGCAAATTGAATGTAGTTTATAAGCGACTAGTTGATTTATGAAGAAAAAATCTATGTGATGAAAATTTGAAATTTCAATGCCATAGTACTAAATTTTTTAGGAAAAAGATAAAAGGCATGTGTATGTTTGACCAACCTAAGTACAAGACAAACATAATATTTTTTATGAAAATTAAAATATAAGTAGATGGCACATGCCCAAATGTGTTGCATGTTTGTTTTGTAATTTTTTTTTGAGTATCAATTAGTTATGAATTTTTTACTGGAACTTTTTACAAATATAAAAAAACTCATATGTTTGACCACCATACCTTGGTTAAAACTTTATGAAATTCATTTTTTAAAAAAACTTTTAGTATGTGAAGCATAAAATGTGGTGCATCTTTTGGATTCGAAAAATGTGAAACCATTTAAAAGTTATAGATGTTTTTCAATCAACCTATGAATCAGGACTTTAGTCACAATACATGTAGAAAATTAATAATAATTAATAAATTAAATTCAAAATAAGACATAATTTATGTTGGTGAAAATCTAAAAGTTTCCCTAATAAACCCTTTTTGTTTCATCAATTTCAAGTAAAATAAATCCCTAGCCACACGGACAAAGTCTAGAAAACCAAGGAAAACTTCAAAACACTTTTTGTGTTTGACTTTCCAAGTTTGAAACATCCAAGTCAAATCCCAAAGAAATCCCAAGACAAATCTCAAGATTGTAGGTTTTTGTTAGAATGGATATCAGTTACAAACGGATATCTATCAACAACATATATATTAGTTAGGAATAGATAAATATCTTACACTAATTGATATCTATTACCTTTGTGTGTTTTTTAATTTTTAGTTAGTTAGTTAGTTTATTATAAATGATTTGTTATTTCAACTATATATTTTGATAATTAGTTTGTTAATCTATAATGTATAATATATTATAATCTCTAATTTAATCATATATAATATTTAATATTAATATACATTGTAAGGGAATTGGGGCAACTATCCATAATTCTAAGGGGAACATTATCAAGGCAACTTGCAAAATGATTGTTGATGGCACCAATAACAAGGCTGAATTGGGAGCCCTCAGTTTTGACCTAGATTTGGATTTCAATTTAAACATCAGACATATCATTGTTGAAGACTCTATGTTGGTCTTCTCTATCATTTCAAACAAATCCATTTCATGTTAGTACATAAAATCTTATGTCAATTACATATATTTAACTCTTTTGAGGTTGCTCATTGTTTCAAAGAGGCTAACACATTTGTTGATTGGTTGGCTAATCAAGTTATACAAGGATTTCTCATAAATGGAAGTTTTGGCTCCATACTGAAGGTAACTTGTATCATAAATTTATGATTATGCTAATCTTTTCTACTTTCTTGGTCTCATTCAAATTTTTGTGTAAAGTGATGCTTGAATTAATGTTCATTGGAATACATATATACATGGCATCATAACAGGCTGCTATATGGGACTGCACAACTCTGTCTCATTAAAAAGCATTTCTCCCTACCTTTGTGGCAATCAAACCATTTTTGAATCCATTCTTGACTGTCTCTCTTCAAAGCCTAGCAGTTATGGAAATATTGCTTGCCAAAGGAATAAGTGCATTTATGCTCTCTATTTTTTGCTCTTTCCAATGCCAATATGACCGTCAATTCTAAGTTTTCAAAAGGGTTCACATTTAATTATTTGCAAGGTGGCATGGCTCACACATGTGAGATAACATTTCTCAACTCTTGCATTTATTTCTTGTCATTCAAATGGGAATGTTGTGTGATCATATCTTGCATTTATTTCTTGTCCCATCTTCATGGAGTTGACCGTTCTTTATTAATTTCGGGGCCTTCATTTTTGCAATATTATCAATCATTAAATGGCTTACTGGTTCTTTATTAATTTTGGGGCCTTCATTGGTGTTTACTCTCTTTTCGGTAGTGCATTCTCAGTTTTAATGATGCGCATGGATTTAATTCAAGATGCTCAGATAATATAAGTTGTGGCATTGATCTACATCTAGCCACACATCTTCTCTCTCTGCTCTTGATAGAGCTGGTGATTACATAATTGGAGGTTTCTTAGATATTGATGAAATTGTATCTAATGAGTGTTGTGCTGAGTTTTTCTCGTTATCCAATTTGGTCAGGTCTGTGATGTATTTAAGGACTCTCTTCTTAATTTAGAGCATGATGGCAGTTACTCTGGATTGCTTCATTGGTTTGCATAAAATATTAAGCCTTGCATCTCAGTCTAAAGGATTATCACTGTGTATGCCTCCCCTGCAACAAATTCTTCTGGAAGAGGGTTCGAGCAACTGCTGGTGTCCTTTCATCTAGTCCAACTCCTTTTTGTCAGCTACTATCATGGTTATTAGCTTTGTCCTTCTTAATGGTTGTATGTTTATTCAAGTCTTCTTGTTAGAAGTACGGTTGTTATTGCATCAAAAGATCGACAGAATCCATAAGAGGCGGTTAATCCATGCCACAAACCCGAGTGCTATGCTGCACAACACAAGGAGACCAAGGGTGCATACCTTTCAACAATCCCCCGATGCAAGTGAGGGGGTTTGAATCTGTGACCCAGGCTTTGATACCACTTGTTAAAAGTACGGTTTTCGTTGCACAAAAAGATCAAACTATTAATGCCCAATACAACCACTAGACTTATAGAATCCACAAGAGGTGCTTAAGCCATGTCACAAACCTAAGTGTTGTGCTGAACAACACAAGGAGACCTAAGGCTCACACCTTGCAACACCTATGTATTGGATGATTTTCAGATTGTGATGGTTCTATCTAGGATACTTCTTTCATGTGGATCTTGTTTCAATACTGCCCACCACATCGAATTGTAAACTCTCTTATATCTATTCCATAAAATTTAGTGGTTCTACCACTTTTATTTAAAAAAATATATATAATTTTTATATAATATATATAAATATTTATATGTATTATTAATACATATAATATAATATATTTAATTATATTAATATATTATACATATTAAAAATATTATATATATGCTTGATATAAAATTTTATATCAAATAAATTATGTTTCACTTTATCCCTCTTATATTATCCATCTTGGACATTCTCTCCCTCTACCTACAGGTCTACCTCTCTCACAATCTCTCCCATATTATACTTGTATGTACCTAATTCACTCTCTCTCTCTCTCTCTCTCTCTCTCTCTCTCTCTCTAGTACCTCTATCTTGAACTCCCTCCCTCCCTCCCTCCCTCCCAACCTTCCTCATGTCCTACTGTCCTACTAGACCTCTTTGCCTTTCTCTCTACCTTTTTCCCCTTCCCTTTGTTGTTATGTCTTTAGCACCCTTCTTGCCTCTCTCTCTCTCTCTCTCTCTATACTTCCCTCCCAATTTATCTCTCTCTTCACCTTTCTCCCCATCTCTCTACTTCCCTCTCCCCTTCTACCCATCCCCTTGATTATTCTTTTTGTCTATCTCTCTCTTCACCTCTATCCCTATCTCTCCATCTCCCCCTCTCCTCCTACCCCCTAATCACCCTCAATTCTCTCACTCTCTCTTCCCCCATAATTACCCTCTCTCTCTCTCTCTCTCTCTCTCTCTCTCTCTCTCTCTCTCTCTCTCTCTCTCTCTCTCTCTCTCTCTTTGTTGATAGTTCTCTCTCCCCCCTCCTACTCCCCCTAATTACCTCTCTCTCTCTCTCTCACCATCTCCCCCTCTCTCCCTTTGTTGATACTGCCCCCCTCTCCTCCTACCCCCTAATTACTCCCCCCCTCTCTCTCTACATAAATTTTCTCTAGGTCCCTCCCCTCCTATTGTCCCTCTTGGACTCTCTCACTCACTTTTTATACATTTTATATATATATATATATTGCATTCGATATAATATGTATATATTGCTATATATATATTATATCAATATGTATATATTGCTATATATATATTATATCGAATGCAATATATATATATATATTAGTGACATTGAACAGATATAAGTTACCTATGCCATTTAAAAAAAACAAAAGAAGCTAAGGAAAATCCTTTAACACTCTTTTTTGTCATAACTGAATAAATATCAATTTGAAACCAATATCCATTCCAAATTGATATCTATTTGGTGATCCATACAAAAAAGGATAATGGGGCATTTTGAACATTCCAATGGTCCCCACATTCCTTTTGTAGTCAGGAAACACGAGTTTTTTTTCTGATAGAGACAAAAGTCAACTTTTGGTGCTCACTTTGACACAAATTTCACTTTATCAATAAATTTTGTGCATCTTTTTATATCTAGAATATATGCAAATTATGATGATGATGATTATGATGAAAAAGATGGACATACTAACAAATCTTATGTGTATGACCTACAAGTTATGTATGTTCACAGATGTCACATGTATGTGTAATGATGATTATGATAAAAAGATGCATAGACTAAAAAATCTTATGTTTACATTCATTAAGGTTGTCCTCATTTCACTAAGGACATCCTTAGTTCATTAGGATTACCCTAAATTTTTTGGGGTTGTCTTAGGTTCATTAGGACTTCCCTACATTCATTAAAACTGACCTAGTTTCATTAGGGTTGTCCTAGATTCATTAGGGTTGTCCTATTTTCATTAGCACTATCCCAACCTCATTAGGACTTCCCTATTTTCACTGGGATTGCCCTATGATCATTAGGACATTGTTTAGGACTATCCTAGGTCCATTAGTACTCTCATTTTCTAGGTTTTCTTGCCAGTTATCTACCCATTTTTATTTAAGCCATGAGTTTTATGCAAAATGTGATAGATATATTTGTAGTAGTTATTGTTGCCCATGTTGTACCATTGTCTATGAATGTTACTTGTTGACCTTGAAGATAAAAAGAGTTGCAGGACCAACATCTTCATGTAGTTAGTTTGTGAGAGCTAGGGTGTGAGCACAACCATGCTTAGTGTAGATGTGCCCACCTGGATGTACTAGTGCTAACAATTTATGCCCACAATGAACATTCTAAAAATTAGGCCACCTTGCAACTTTTTATTGCATCCATCCAATGATTTTTGCATCAAAAGAAAAAACGTTTTCCTAGGAAATTGGGCTAGATTATTGAAAATATGAGATAGGTTATTGGGGATGGGCCTCACTTGACACTATAGGTTCAAATTGTATGTTCATATGTACCACAAATTCTAATAAACAACTTGTCAAAGTTTGATAGTTTTTTGAATGTTAGGGCACTTAAGAAATAACATCGCTAGGGTATGACCCTGAATGTTTGAGAGATTTGGGAAGAAAAATAGGAGCAATCTTAGCATAAATCCGCCCACCCAAACATGTTGGAACTATCGGTTCGTTATGAAATAAATAAAAAATTAGGCTACCTTGTAACTTTTCGGTGCATGGATCTTACGATTTTTGCATCAACAAAATAATTGTTTCCTTGAGAAATTGGGTTCAAGTATTGAAAATTTAAGATCTAGGTTATTGTAGAGGGGCCTCACATAACCCTGCAAGTTCAAATTGTACATTCATATGTGCCACGAATTCTGAGAAATAGCTTGTCAAAATTCGATAGTTTTTTGAACTTATGACACTTAAGAAATTGTGTCACTAGGGTATGGCCCTAAAAGTTTGAGCGAGTTGGGAAGCAAATTAGGAGCATGCCTAGCATAAACCCACCTACTTGGATGTTTTGACACTGACAATTAGGTGCCACAACGAACAAATTAAAACTTACGATACCTTGCACCTTTTCATTTCATACATCTGATGATTTTTGCATCAACAAAAAATTGTTGCCCTAAGAAAATGGGTCCAATTCTTGAAAATCAGAGATGGTTTATTGTAGAGGGACCTCGTGTGAACTTATAGTTTCAAATAGATTATTTATATGTGTCATGGATTGTAAGAAACAACCTGTCAAAGTTTGACAATTTTTCCAACTCAAGGCACTCAAGAGAGCATTGTTGGGGTATGACCCTAAATGTTTGGGCGAGTTGGGAAGAAAAATAAGAGCATGCCTAACATAAATTGGCCCACCTAGACGTCTTGGTACTGATGGTTCACGCCCACGATGGTTTTTGTAACTTTTTTGCAACTTTTACAACCTTTTACAACTTTTATAACTTTTTTTTTTTTTTTTGACAAACCTACTAAACCTAGGAGGTTTATAATAAATCTAGGACAACCCTAACGAACCAATGCTATTTGTAACAAACCTAAGTCAATCCCAATGAATTTAGGACAACTCTAATAAACATAAGATAGTCCTAATGAACCTAGGACAATCCTAAGCAAGATAGTCATAAAAATAATAGTTGATTTGCAATTATTTGGTTCTTATTTAGTATATTGTGGTGGCATTTAGGTGTCAATTTTTTATTGCATCACATTGATCAAGTGCATCATGGTATTTTCTTGGATATTTTCATGAAAGTAGCAAGCATTCGTTCTATTGACAAGTGTCACTATTTTGAATGTGGACCCCGCATTCACTTTTGCAACATATAATGAAAATAAAAAATAAAAAATAAATTTCTCTTTTGTCATAAGCTTAGTAAGTGATATGTTTGATAGCGAAATAAAAATTAACATGAAATTGAATCCAACTTTAATTACTTGTTATCTGCCATTAATAAGCATCCATATTATGATTGATAACATTAGAAAAATGGTGATAAAAATTGGTGTAATTACCCAAGGCAGCCAAATTTTACACTTAAAATATAGTGGGATTACCAATTGTCATTCATAAGTTCTATTGAAGTGCACTATCATTAACATACTATAACATGCTATTGTTAATAACTTAACCATTCTATTAAACTAATTATACATTCAAAATTAAAGTTTCAAAGTATGAAGACATGCACATGATGAACAAATTAGATTGAATATCAAATTGTGAAATAATTGTGTATGTCAAAATACAAAAAATGACATAAATACCAAGTCAAAAAAAGTTATACAAAATATGGCATATGCAATCTCGAGATCCATATAAAATATAGATGTCAAACAACTATGTATGAATCCTTAAATATCCACAAGTGACTACTATGTATGTCTCTATCATATTCTAAACTTGTGGTGAATCATCAAAATAGAGCATCTTTGAAGTATTATGTGGCTCTGAAGATATCTGCATAATAACAATCCAAACCACAAGTTAGATTAATTATATAATATAATCCAGAATTGTCAAATTTACATCAAAATCAATATATATTGAATGATAATTTTTCTAAAATTGAATACTTGATTATATCAACTCTATGTTTTTTAATTTCTTTGAAAGATGTTCTACATATGGTACTCCCTAGAATGATCACGAGTCTTGGCATATGCTTATGGTAGAAGCTCCATGAAATTGTCAAAATATGCATAAGACTATGGTATCCTAAAGATGATGATTTTACTTTGAGTGCTTTTACTGATGCTAATTGGGAAGGAGATGTTGATGACCGGAAGAGTACTAGTGGTGGTGTAGTTTTCTTGGGAAAAAGGTTGGTTTCGTGGTTGAGCAAAAAATAGAATTCAATTTCTCCATCTATTGCAAAGGTAGAATATATTGCTACTACTAACAATTGTATGTAGGTAGTAAGGATGAAGCAAATGTTGAAGGATATTAGAGTTGTGTATGATGAGCCTATTGCTATTTACTATGACAATTCAAGTGCAATTAACATTTCTAAGAATCCGTTGTTGCATTCAAAGACTAAGCATATATCAATCAAGTTTCACTTTTGAGAGACAACGTAAATGAGAAGGTAGAAAAATTGGAGTATGTGCCTACAAAGGAACAAATTGCAGACATTTTCATGAAGCCTTTGCCTAAAGATGATTTTGAGTATCTCAGAGGAAAGATAGGGGTGATTGCCCCTCCTCATAAGAACTAAGATGCATTGGTATGCATTAATCTGGTGCATTTCACAGTTATATCTTATGATCTAGATTGACTAGTGGACGCTACTACTCAGGGGGAATAGACAGTGAATCAATTTCTGTGGTGCAAATATGTGTCTTTTCCATTGAATGTCAAAGGGGGAGAGAGATTAATGTGAAAAATTGTGTAGTGATCTAAGGGTGAGAGAGTTATTTGCAAGAGACAAAGAGTAATATGAGAGTGTTGGCATTGCATGAAGATTGCATTGATGAAGTATAGTGTTGTCATTGATGTCAATAGTAACCAATAATGAAGATGTATTGCAACCGGTAATGATGCAGTAAAGCAACCAGTAGTAAAGCAGTGAAGGCAACCAGTATTATTGAAGCAAAGATCAACCGGTAACCCTAACTCGTTGAGAAGCAGAACCTGGCCGATGGAGTTTGGATAATCGATTGTGATGATATATGACCAAATGATGATTAGAGATGAAGATTCCATGTATGCATATTGCACGTGACGAGTTTAAAAATGGTTTTGGCATGTAGAGATAACCGTTTATCTTGGGAAAGATCAATTGCATAGTATGAAGTGACAAACGCGTGATGAGCTACATGATCCAATTTGCGGTGATCCAGGAGCGGTTGAAGTTGTCTAGAACAATGTGTAGTTGATTGCTATGCAATCTAACGGTCAAGATTAAACTGATATGTCTGTAATCTCTATGAGATCTGTAGGGTTTGTGTTGTGTTCCCGACCTATTGTATTTGTTTTTAAGGTCGAAGAGTTGTTTGTAAATGTGTTAGCAAATTTGGTTAAGTGTGATTGTTGCCAAACAAGAAGGTGTGTTTGCAGAATGTTGTGAAGGAAGATAGAAGCAATAAAGGATCTGATTAAGAAAGGTAGTGCTATTTACCAGATCAACAAAGAACCTATTGTTCTCTAACCATTACAACAGTTAAATCCCTTAACTGAGTAAGCTTTAACATGCTTGTTGTTGAAATCCTCTAACAAGGTGATCCATTAGCTTGGATTTGAAATCCTCCACCAAGGTTACCTTTAACAGGTTATTACATTTAATGGGGCATTGTAGTCAATCCCTTAACCAAGTGGTCCTTAACTAGATTTGTTCTTAACATGACATATTTGTAAAAGCTTCTAACAAGGCTTGGCTCCTAACAGGGCGAACTTCAGAAGAGTTCAGAATAATTGTGGGTATTCATTCCCACCGTGGTTTTTCCCATTTGGGTTTCCACGTGAAAAATCATTGTGTCAAGTGGTGAATGATTTTGTGGACGTGTTTTTGATATGGTTGATATGAATGACTGGTAAATCCACTTAGATATATTTAGATGACCAGAAATGATCTGAAATGTGTTATTACTAGTATTAAGTGAAGTGGTTTAATGTTTTGGTTAAATGGTATTTGAGTTTCAGATCTGTTGCATTGTATCATTGATGTTTTGGTCAACCGGTAAAGTTTGACAGTGCAGTTGCAGTTTTTGATACAAAGACTAAACCGGTTAGTTTAGTGATTTGATTCTGAGTTGAAAGTTTGTTTGGTGAAAGTTTAGTTTATTTTCTATCTACTAATTCACCCCCCCCCCCCCCCCCAAGTAGTTGACCGGATCCTTATAGTTTCATCATATTATCAGAGAGAGTTGTTGATTTCGTTGACATTGATTGTTTTTCACATCATATGTTTCCATCAATGCCAAAGGGGAAGACTGTTGGAGTATGTTGCAAATATGTTCTTAAGAGATATCTGAGAGATGTGTTGTCATTGATGTCAACATATTTCTCTATCTGTGACAGTGTTGCAGTGAAGTTCAGTGAGTCATTTTGTTCATCATGTTGATAACCAGAGTTTGTGGATTAAAGGGTTTGTAGAGGATTGTGTACAGATGATTCAGTACAATTTTCAAGGGTTCACATGAAGATTTGAGTGAGTTATGGTTATCTATGTTGTGGCTAGTTTTTTAGATGACTAGTGGTGGCAGAGTGTCAATAATTTGATCTGCATTGCTTCACATTGTAATATCTTGATCTACGGATTTGGAGTAATGTTTGGGACGTTGATATGTGTCTTCAATTCAAGTGGTTCGTGCTTTGGTGCTCTATAAGTTATTTTTCTTGATTGACAGTTGTTGCAATTAGTGTTATTGAAGGTTGGTATAATGATGATGTGATTTTAGTAAATTGAATTGTTGCAGATGTTGTGGTTGCAATTCATGATGCTTGTGGATGTTTCTAGATCATGTGCCTTTTGTGTTGGTGGTCCACATTGATCATTGTGCGCGTGATTGATGATTTTCTCCAGTATGCTAGTGTTCTTCATATTTGTGGTGGACCAGATGCATGTAGTATGTTGCGGATGCTCGATGCATAATTCTTGAAGGTGTTTCACATTCGAGGCATATGATATGGGTTTGTGCTATGTCTTAGTCGATATTGGTTGGTCTGCATGTGATTTTGTAGCATGTATGGCTATATTTTTGTAATTAGGTGACGAGTTTTGAGTCGACCTTGTGAGGAGTTGATGTCACGTATAAATAAAGGTAATATCTTTTGTAATTGTGTTCTATGGTGAGAGGTGATGTTTATGGATGAGAATCAAATGTATGAGAGAATAATGTATTAATCTTTCAGAGGAAGAGGAGAGTGAAGAAGTAACTGGAATTGTAACCAAGCATTAGGAGATGCTATTCCTTTAATTCATGATCTTTCAGATGTGATTCGAATGTATTTGTAAGACAGTGAGTCTTCCCTGGGTTGTAGCCCTTTCTTGTTTTTTAGCAGTGAGCTCTAGATAGTGTGCTTGAATGCATGTGCATTGCCCATTGTAATATACATATACTTCTAATAGAGTATCATCATATTGTGGGTAGCTTCCCACAGTGGTTTTTCCCTTGATCGGGTTTTCCACGTCAAAAATCTTGGTGTTATGTGTGTTCCTTTTGTGTTGTTTATTCATGCTTTCATGTTTAATAATCAGATCTAAGAATAAGTTTGAATTGTGTAAGTTTTTGTGACAACTGATTCACCGCCCCCCCTCAGTTTTTTGCCCGGAATCAGACCTATTTTCTTTCTATTCTTCCTCTCATTTTTATTCAATTCTTATTCTTTTGTATGTGTTCTTTGCATGCCAATACTTTTTTTGAAATTGTTATATATGATAAGTTATAATATCCATCCTCTTAAAGTTAAGTTGGAAGTGTCTTTTTATATATTTCCTTTCATTCATAGCTCCTTTGGTCATATTTTTAGTTCTATACATCATAACCTTAAAGGACGGAATTTTTTTGGGGGACCTTCTAAAATTTCCACACCTCATCAACATAATTTATAAAGTAGGACAATATCTTACATCAAACCCCCATGTGGAAAAATAACATTCTTGATTTTAACAAAGGGAAAACAAGTATCTACTTGTCCAAAGCTACATATTTATTGAGTGTCCCCATTACCTTATTCAATCTAGGATTTTATAATAATTTCCTCTCTAGGACTTGATACCTTATTGATAACTGATTTAAGATCACCTTCAAGGGCTCATTTTCATGTGTTGTGTTTTGTTTTTTTTCCTATCTCTTCCTATCACCCTTCAATTTAAAAGCTTCTTACTTATCCTCACATACACCTTCATCATAAGTTAAAAAATTGCCTTGGTTCTCACCCTCAAAGGGTAGATTGCACACCACAAATTTGTTACACATAGGAAAATAATAAAGCATAATTATTCAATAGACAGGTCTCTATCAAAATAAGGTTTGATTGGATTATCCTCAAAGGTGATGGGAAACTTATCAATGCTATCATGCTAGTCAATTTTAAGTTAATTCAAGGTTTTCAATTATTTCATCTTGACTACATTAAAAATCCAAGACTTGTTCAAGTGTCAGTAACTCTTTAGGAGTAATGTCAATTTGTATGAGGAATGTGACACAAACAATTTCTTCATGATGAGTTGTACCATTTATTCTACATTGACCTAATAAGGCTAATCCTACTTATGTGTCTTGAAGTCTCATCTTTAGCATCAACATACATGTCTAAATTTGGCGGTTTGTCAAGTTGTCCATCATTTATAGTTTAATATTAATTTTTTTTCCTCAAATAAACATTATAAATCACTAGCTTTTATGATTTCATTCTTAGATTATTTTTTTTCATTTTTAGCTTCTTGTAATTTATTTTTAATTTTTAGCTAATTTGAAGTCCCTTCATCCAGGATATCATCATCATCAGAAGAATATGATGTATTTTGACTAAAACTTGGTTGACCAATATCACATGTACCAATAAATATTAAATTTTGACTAATTTGGGTCCAAGATTGGCCTTATAATTGGCTAACATGGTTGACTCCGTATGTTGGGTGGGGAAACATCATTGCATAAATGTTTGTGTAAGATAGGACAATGGAAGGTGCAAATGATAGTTACATGTTGAGGGTTCAAATTTTGGTTCATTAAATTATGATTAAATATTTTCTTTAAGATGAGTGCTCTATTCACAATATCTTATAGGTTAACTAGTCCTAGTGACTCCTTGAAAGAAGCTTCATAAAAAGGACCTAGGACTTGCAAGTAAGATTCTAAAAATTTTGTCCCTAAGAAAATAATATTTTAATCAAAGTGATACAAATTTATTCAATCCAAGGACATCAATAATACAATCAAAAGGGCTACCACCTAGTCCCGTCAGGGGATCCAAAAACCCAACCAACAACTTCCACCAATACAAAGAAAAAATCTTTGTAAAATATCGATCGACAAACCCATTAACCAAAAAAATCCTCTCCATTCAAATTCTCTAACCTTTAGGAGAAATCCAAATAAATATGCTCCCAATCACAAATATTACACTCTATTACCTATTGAGCCCATTTAGTCAGACAGTTAACAACACCATTCCACTCTCTTGGGATATGAACAAGAGAAACAAAATCCAAAGATCCACCCAACCTAAGAATCTATTGGGCCACCAAAGACAATTGCCAATTAACACCTTCAAAATTCTAATTGTTCAATAAATTGATCAAAATATGAGAATTAGACTTACAAATAACCTTGCACCAGCTTAGAGAGCATCCTCTTTCAACAACATAAAGGAGAACAAGGGCCTCCATCAAATTGTTGGTCTTCTTGCCTTTGTAGATGGAGAAGAAGAACCACACAACGACTACACTATCCCTTCCAAATCCGCCAATTCCAGCATGGTTAGAATTCCCTCTAGAATATCCATTAGAGTTAATCTTGAATATACCTTCGGGAGGTAGAGTCCACTTATTTGTTCTCTAGGTTTTCTTAATGGGATTACTTCTTTGCCGAATTGAAGATGATCCAAGACACTTGTAACATAGTCCTAAACCCATCATTATCTCACGTTATCTTGAGTCTAAGGGAATGGAGACCTCATACCTATCAAGAATAGTCTCTTGAATCATCACAAAAATCCTAAGCCAAATTTTTTGAGCACCCAAACTCCTTCCTTGAAAGGCCCTTTTCTTTCTTTCAAGCCGAAGGTTTCAAATGATACAAGAGGGACGGATAAACCAAGGCACATGTGGAAAAAAGGCTTTAGTTGGATGTCACCCCAAACTTCTCTAGAAGTTAATGAGGTAAGAGGCATGCATACAAGTCTATTTCCATACAACCTACCAAAAATACCAAATATCTCTAGAGTAAGTGCATTGAAAAAATATATGGGAGGAGTATTCGTCACTATTGTCATAGAGGAATCATCTTGATGATCCCTAAGAACCTCATTTTTGAAGATTATCCCAAGTGAGGCATCTATAGCGAGTGGCTAACCATAGGAAGAAGTTATATTTATGCCAAGAAAAATTGTTTCACACTTTTTTCCACCAAGGGACCTCAACTCTACCATACTTTTGTTAGCCCAATTCTTGATACATGGAATGCATGGAGAAAACACCTCTCAGATTAGGGCTCCAGGATAGGATATCTCTACTCCTTAAAGAATTGTAAAATCTTCTAGCTAAGATTTGGGATAACTCTTCGTAATCCATAATTGAATCCCTCTATCTCCATTCAATGGAATCCTTCCACATGTACACCTCAATTTGTCCCACTCTGAACAAATTTAAAATCCTCCACTTTGGCCCAATCAACCTCTAAAACACTACAACAATGGTCTCATAAGTGCACATGACCATAATAGGTGAAAACCATCCAAAGAGTCATAACAGAAAAGAGACTCAAATCCCTTGTTGCAAACACAAAACATTCCTTGCTTAATCAAATTGGTGCTATTTTTTAGAGTATCCTAAATTGTAGAGCTTCTACCCTTCATGATAAGCCTGGGAACATCTTCACCCCTCTCACCTTTTGGGTATTTGGAAATGAGGATCTTCGGTGAAGCTTGATTCTAATTAGTACAATAATACAATTAAATCTTAGTCAGAAAAGCCTGAGCTATGATGGAAGCTTGATGTAGATGAAGACCACCCTCCTGCTTTGGTCTATAGATATTCTCCCAATTTTCCAAACTCCACTTCTGTCACTCCAAGGAACCAACCCGCAAGATTGCCTTTAAAGAGAATCCAAATCCCTAATGAATCTTAAGGGAGACATCTACACCATACACCTATAAATTGGCAATTCTTGAGCCACAATCTAAAGAAGAAATGCTCTACCAACAAAAGAAAACCACTTGAGGGTCTAGTGGTTGATATTTCCTTGGAATAAATTGCAAGTGAGAAAAAGGTGATAAGATGTTGTCACATCTCCAACCTTAAATAAGTCCTTCCCTCACATGGGACTTTAAGAACCATCCTAGACCCTCAACCATTATAATAAATAGATGGGGAAAAGGGATCCATCCCCTTGCTGAAGTCCTCTAGAGGTAGAAAAAAAAAAGAAAGCTCATTATTAATTAAGATGAAACAGGAAGAAGTATTGACACAACTAATCACCCAATTAATCCATTCTAAGAAAAAGCCAAATGCCAAGAGAAATTTGTATAGAAAAGACCACATAGCCCTATCATAGTTGTGACCATATTCAAATTTATGAATATTACCTTCTCCTTGGAGAGCTCCATGAAATTTATGGCCTTAGAAGAAATGCCCACACTATCCAAAATATTTCTACTAGCCACAAAGAGCCCTTTCTTACCAAATACAATAGTGTTTAGTGAAGGCTTAAGTCTCTTTGCAATAAGCTTAAAAATAATCTTGTAAACCACATTGAAAGTGTTATTGACCTAAACAAGTCCAAAGAATTAGGCCCCTCTCTTTTAGAAATAAGCACAAAAAAGGTTGAGTTCATTTCTCTCAGCATCTGCTTGCTTCCTTGTGATACTTTCATCACCTCCAACAAATCACTTTTTATAATCTACTGAAATTCCTGAAAGAATTCTATCGAGGGATTTCCCTTTATTCATCTAAAAAACAATCCTTTCATTTTCATCAAAAAGATGGGGTGGATAAGTCTCTCATTCATTTCATTGGACACAACATGGGAAATATATTTCAGAATCTAGTTTTGTTCATCCACAAAAGGAGAATCTTCCTTGAAAAAATAAGAAAAATATCTAATAGCCTCCTTAGAGATATCTTAAAGGGAAGATAATTGAGCCCCTTGAATAGACATAATAGAGGAGATCATGTTCCCATACATTCTGGCCTTAAATGAGATAATGAAGGAAGACATATTTTTGTCTCCCCCCTACAATGAATCTCAGGAGTATGGACTTTAATCAAGTCACAAAGAAAATTTTGTCTAGGGATGATGTTCAACCCCCTTGTATTCCATTACAGGACTATAATTTTTTTTCATTGAAGAAATGAGAGTCAATTGGTTTAACTATTATTGAATAAACAAAAGATCAGGAGTATGAACTTTAATCAAGTCACAAACAAACTTTTGTCTAGGGATGATGTTCAACCCTCTTGCATTCCATTAGAGGACTATAATTTTTTTTCATTGGATAAATGAGAATCAATTGGTTTAACTAATCTTGAATCCATAGAATTCTCATCCATCAATTTTATTTTATCTTGATCTTTCTTTCACCCCACTTTAGGGGCCTTCCCCGACCCTCCCTTTTTGAAATTCTTCTTCTAAAGTCCTAGAGATTGGGAGTTCTACTGCTTTTCTAAGGATCCTAATCCTCTATCTCCAACAAGGGATTAGAATAGACCAAGTTAGATTCAACATCACCTTTGCATTTACTATTGTCTTCAAATTGCCAAGATCCTCTTAACTCCCAAAAAAAATTCAAAGGCTTGTTGGGTCTCTATACTCCATGAGAATGCACCTTTCTTGGTTAAGTCTATTAGAAGGGAAATTAAGTTTGAGAATCCCTTAGTCTTGGTCCATCTCTTATGGCTTAATATTTTCTTCATCAATGTTGACAGCTTGTGCATTGATTTTGGACATTTTGGTAAATAATTATCTCTGTTCAACTATTTTGAGTACTTCATCTAGCTTTCTTAGGTGTTCTTCTTAAGTGTTTCCATAAATAAGAATGTCGTCAAAGAATACCAAGAGGATTTTTCTTAGTTATTTGCTAGACAGTGATTCATGCAAGATTGAAAGGTTGCAAGGGCATTGGCTAGTTTCAAAGGCAAGACAAGGAACTCAAAGTTACCAAAATGACACCTAGAAATTGTTTTGTGGATATCCTCCTTCCTTACACAATTTTGGTGGTATCCTAAATGTAGGTAAATTTTTTAGAAATACAATGCTGTGTGAAACTCATCAATTAGTTCATCTACCCTAGGAATGGGGTAAGAGTTCTTAATGGTCTTTTTATTAAGCACCCTATAATCAATGCACATCCTCATGGTGCCATCTTTCCTATTTACTAATACTACAAAGGAGGAAAAAGGGCTAGAGCTAGGCTAGATATGTCCCATTTCCAGTAATTCCTTTATGATTTTCTCAATTTATTCTTTATATGTTGTTTGATGTATGTAAGACATCATGATAACAGGTTTCACCCCTTCTCCAAGTTCAATAGTGTATTCGAAACCCCCTTTTGGTGGAGCTACTGGAGGAATGTCTCTTAAAAACTTTATTGTGTTTGTTCAGGATAGTTTGGATATCTACATGTATAGATTTTACTTTGGTTGAAGACTTATCAAGTATCATACAATGGGTAGCCCATTCAATTTGACCATGCGTAAAGTCTCTTTCCATTCTTTTAGATAATACTACCCTTGGCATCCCTTCTAATAACCCTTGTAATATCACCTCTTTGTTGTTGTGTTGAAAACAAATCTCTATATTTTGGAAATCTTAGTGATATCTCCCTAAGGAGTCCAACCATGAGATGCATAATACCACTTTGGTATCACCCATGTTCACCACATAGAAATCTTCTTTAATTGGATTTCTTCCCAAGGTAATTCTTAGTTGTGGGATTTTTTTGTGTTCATGGAGTAGTAAATGCATCTGTCGCGACCACCAGGTTAAAACCTTCAAAGATTTCCACTTCTAATTTCATCCTTGTCACTAGACCTTCGTCAATGAAATTGTGAGTGGCACCTCTGTCTACTAGGACCATTACTTTTTGTCTCTTTAGAAAATTATAGATTTTAAAAGGGGGGTATTTAGGTGATCCTAGAAACAAATATAATTTTCCAATTTTATTTTCTTCATCCTCTTGTTTTGTTTTCTTCTTTTGTGTTTCATATTATTCGTCTTCATCCAAAATCGCTTCTAAATTATTTGCATGTCCCATGTTTGAGGTTGGGTTCTTTGTATAGGGTGTGTTTGTTGATGATGTGACTTCTAACCTTAATGCTTTTTGAATTTTATATTGGAGTTATGTAGGGTCAAGAGCACTTACCAAATTAATGCTTTTTGAATTTTATATTGGAGTTATGTAGGGTCAAGAGCACTTACCAAACCAAGGATTGATACTTTTAACCCCTCAATAAATAGGTATGTAAGTCTACTTTTGGTAAACCCATCGACCATTACTAAAAAAAATCATAATTTTGTTACATAATTCTCCATGGTTCCTTGTTTTAATTGTTTTAGTTCTTTGAAGTACCTATTGGGATGTTTTTCATCAAATCGTTTGTTGAGACTTTGTGTGAATTCATTATAGGTTGTTATCTTTTGGTACCCTTGGGTAATAATGTCATGATGCCACCAATCATGTGAAATTCCTTCCAAATGTAAAATAGAACACTTGATAACAACTTCCCCCATCAAGGCACTAAAGGACAAATAGGTGTCCATCTTTTGGACCCATGAATGTGCCATCATCTTTCCTAATGTATCATAGTTGGGAAGAGTTTATTTACTCACCCTTTGTCGTAAATATTTGTTAGGCTATTTTCTTTTCTTTCTAGGGGCATTTTGTGTTCTAGATTCACAATATTCCCTAAATGAAATATTTATCCTAATTTTAGGGTCCAACCTTGAGTAGGATCCAACATTTTCATCAACATTATTAATTGGTGGAATGTTTTCTTCTTCCTATTACACCCCTCTCATGATACAATTTGTATTTTCTTTTTCTTGCACAATAAAGTTGAGGTGAATTAATGTGTAGAGGATATATTAGCTAAATTTTTAAACAAGTTATTTGTGAATGAATGAATATTTGACTCAAATATGATCAAAATTATAACTAATAATCCAATATATGCTATGTCTAAGATATTTTATGATTAGTCTAACTACATTTGTGAATCTAAGTCGATGCAAGAGACTTCACCACCCTCAGGGAGGAGAGGGAGAGCATCATTGCGTAGAGGGTTGTAGATGTGAGAAAAGGTCAAGTTTCTATTGCAACCAAACTCATATCCACTCTAAGATAAGTTGTCTGTGTTAATGTTCATTGATGTTAACCTAGTATCTTAGTAAGTAGTGTCATTAATTTATGTTTCTTAACTTGTCAAGACCTTGAGTTGTTTGGATTGACTAGTTTAGGATTGTTGCCACCTTGATATTAACTTCCATTATTTTATTTTTATTTATATCAATGATACAAATATGAGTAGATGAAGAGCCATGCAATATGCATATGCATATACTTACATATATATGAAACATAGATGTAAGTATAGGTATATATGTATATACATATATCTAAATATAAGCATATTAGTATTGATATAATAAGGAAAGAATTAATTTAAATGTAAACTTGATAAGAATACACTTCTCTATATTGAAATAAGAATTCAAACTCTTGGTCATTTAAGTAACTGATGGCATTGGTGTTTTGATAGAGACCACACAATTATGAGGTTGCACTACCTCTTAACTTTTTTGAAATAACCTTAAGTCGAGCTGACCCAACTCGAACTGTGGAAAACTAAGAGCATGTGATATTTTTTGTCAAACTTCAATAAGCATAAATTTCATCATAATAAAATAAATTAATTCATTCAAATTATTTCAACATATTCTATCAACTTTGGGAGCCAACACACCCTTATCATAGGTAGTTGTTTCTTGATTAAGTGACTTTTATAATACATTTGAGGTCTAACAATATAAGGACCAATATTTTGTTCTTTTGGAGGTTACAAACCTCATTTGCTTTTATTTGATATTTTTTGCACAGAGAGTAGAGCAAGGAAGCTCAAACAGGTGAAGAGTTTGTAAACTCTCAATTTCATAACCTCAACTATAATTTGCAGGCACGTGAATATGTTCCTCTTTATTATAATTCCTCATTTGTTTATTAGCCTTGAAAATCTTGCTCTAGTTCGAAGAGGTATCTGATAGAATAATATTCTTTACATGATATTAATGGCATTATAAGAAACTCTATCTAATATAATTTTACTAGACCTAAATATAATTAGGTTTCATTTGAAACACATTAAATAGAGAAGCTATATCTAACCATAATGTAAATGGAAAGGAGTGAATTGCTATTCCTAAGTTTGTTTGTCAATTTCAAGAAAGTTAGTAGCTCACAAGCTATAGAATTATCCTTGTTTCTTGTGATTCTTGTAAACTTTTTATTCTCATAGAAATTCCACATAAGCTCATAGATTTACTTAAAATTCTCTTACTAAGTACTTTTACCAAAATCCATTCATGAAGTCATTATAAGATTTGAATGAGAACTCTTTGTGTAAACTGAAGTCATTGTTTCTATGAAGACAAGACCATTATTTTGGATGCATCTGTCAAATACAAATTAACCTCAAAACTAATTTTTTTTGTTGTTGTAGCATCGTAAATTATATCCGCATAAAATTTTGTCCTCACCAAGACCTCACTTTGGTGTGTTGTCTTTCAGTGCCTGATAATTGCTTTGACTCTACTCAAACCTTCGTAAAACTTGCATTATAAACTCCCCTTCTATCTTGTGTCCAAATCTGAGTCCTGATTAATAAGCCCAGAGTGCTAGGGTTCCCTAGTCCTAGCTCAAGACCAAGGCACCCCACCGTACTGGTCCTCCCAATCAGAATCCAAATTTGGTCCCATAAATGGTCACATCAAGTGGGAAGGAATTTAGGTCCCATGTTGGCTTGCTATAGAAATTCAAATAATTTTTGGATGGTTAAGTATAAAAGGAGGCCTACACCTCTCATCTGAAGTGGATGATAATGTTGAAGTCTAAGTGGGATCTCTCTCTCAATTACATAGCAGTGAATTCAGTCCAAGTGAGCAAGCAATCAAGCATTCATAATGCATTAAAGGTGAGGTTAAGTGAAGTTAAAACATTCAATATGGCATCCATTATCAACCTTCCATTAAAACATTCTACATGATATCTTAAACCCTTATGTAAGGATTCAAGCAAGCTTCATCAAAGTATCAACTTCAAGTACATGCATTCAATTTTATATCTAGCATTTCCCTCAAAACGAAAACATCTTGTTGCAATTCAATTCAATCTCAACTTGAATTATCATTTAAATTTTAATGTTGATTCCTAAATTGAGGTTTGATCCAAGGCAAACCCCTATCCACAACCCCCCCCTTTGTGTGTTTGTGTGTGTGTGCAGGAAATTGATTCAGGAGTTGCGATCGAAGATTTCGATAGAACAGACGACAAGAAACATGTTCAACTATTACAAGGGAAAAAAGTGGAGGACTAGGGTGACTTACCACCTTGGTCCCAAGAATTTTGTCTAATCTTTTGACAATAGATCATGTGCATCTCCTTGATTTGAAAACATCCCACTTGCCTATCCAAAAGTTGTAAGACTAGGGTGACCTACCACCTTGGTCCCAACAATTCGGCCCAAATTTTTAGCTATGCATTATCCTAAGTTAACTTAAGTAAAGTGTAATAATATCCATAATGAATATTTATTTACACCAACACCCCCCTTAAGTGCAACTTAGGGGAATGAAGACTCAAGTCAACAATGCAAGACGAGTCTCGACTACTAGGCCATGATAGTTACCCATGTACAATATGCAAATGCAAGCAAAACTACGCAATGCGATCTCTCACAAATGGAGAAAAGGAGAAAACCCAGTGGGAAAAAACTCCCCCCCCAAAAAGAGAGATGAATGTACAAAAAGACTCTCAAAGAAGAAGGACAAAACCTCAAAGATGAAAAAGTCCCCCCCCATAAGAGAGGAAGGAGAAGTCAACTGACCCCCCCTAATGAGACATCCCACACCCCCAAGAGAGCTCGCAACTGCTGGAACTTACTCTTGGTGAAAGGTTTGGTGAATATGTCTGCAACCTGCTTCGTTGTAGGACAATACTGCAAATCAATGACCTGCTCCTGAATCAACTCTTGGATATAGTGCATATGGATCTCGATGTGTCTGGTCTGTTGGTGTTGGACTGGGTTCTTCAAGATGGCAATAGCACTCTGATTGTCACAATGTAGAACTATCAGTCGTGGAGTGGTGAACCCAAACTCTGTGAGAATCTGTTGAAGCCAAATGGTCTCAGTCGCTACGTTAACAACTCCTCAATACTCAGCCTCAGTTGAAGAAAGAGCAATAGCATGCTGCTTCTTGCTCTGCCAACAAATGGGGCCTGAACCAAGGTGAAAACTATAACCTGAAGTAGACTTACGAGCATCAAGATCGCCAGCCCAATTGGAGTCTGTGTAACCAACCAAACGAAGTCCTATGCTTGCAACATAGTGAATCCCATAGTGATGTGTACCCTGGATGTAATGAAGGATGCATTTGGCAGCTTTCTAATGAAGCTCATGTGGTTCCTGCATGAAGCGGGAAACTATGCCAACTGCAAATGAAATATCAGGGCGTGTATGAGTCAAGTAGATGAGACTACCCACAAGCTAACAATACAATGTGGCATCAATTGGTGGAGAAGAGCACTAAGCCTCAAGCTTGACTCCTGAAAGAAAGGGAGTCGAGGCAGGCTTACAATCAGCCATATGAAAGCATGCAAGGAGATCAAGAGAATACTTGGGCTGTGATAGTGTAATCCCGGAAGATGACTGTGAAATCTCTATCCCGAGAAAGTAGTGTAAAAGACCCAAGTCAGTCATAACAAATCTGTCATGCAAAGCAGATTTGACCCTGCTAATGATGGATGCGGTGCTCCTTGTAATGATCAAATCATCAACATAGAGCACAAGTATCAAGTGAGGGTCATCTTGTCGCAAAATGTAGACATTCGGATCGGAATGACACCTGGTGAACCCTACTGAGAGAAGAAAGGAATCCATCTTGGCGTACCAAGCCCTGGGGGCCTGCTTAAGGCCATAGAGAGATTTCCTTAGTCTGCAAACCAAGGAAGTATCCTGGATGAAACCCTGTGGCTGCTCCATATAAATCTCCTCATCAAGATCCCCATGAAGAAAAGAACTCTTCACATCCATCTGATGTACAACCCAACCATGAGCTGCAACAATAGCAAGTGTCAAGCAAATGGAGTTCATCTTGGCTATGGGCGCAAAGGTCTCCGTATAGTCAAAACTTGGAACCTAAGAGAAACCTTTCGCAACAAGCCAAGCCTTATACTTATCCACACTACCATCCGCTGCAAACTTGGTTCGATAGATCCACTTACATCAAACCATCTTTCTCCCCTTAGTGAGATGGACTATATCCCATGATGCATTGTTCCTCATCAAGGAACTATACTCTTCCTCCATAGCTTGGTCCCACTCAGGACCCCTGATGCTTCCCAAAATGTTTGTGGATCGGAAGCAGTAGCAATGAATGCATGTGGAAGATCCTGATGTTGTGATCGTGTCCTCAGTGTATTTGAAGGATCCCCAAGAAGAGAACCCGCAGACTCAAGTGTTTGTCAAGCCCAACGAGGTCTAGGTGGAGGTGGAGAACAAGGCTCCTCAACTGCATGCGGACCCTGCAGAGGTGTAACCCTGCGAATTGGAGTTGAAGGAGTCTCATCATCTGAATCACTGGCATCACTATCCACAATGGAGGAAGGTGGAGGAGGTAGAGAGGCTAAGCTAGGGGAGCTTTCCTCAAAGTGAAAACTCCTCTCAATGAACACCTCATGTGTCTCAAGATCCATCAAACTACATGCCTTAACACCCTCAGGTTATCCAACAAATATGTAAGGCCGACTCTGAGGTTCCAATGACTTGCATTTCTGCGGAGGTATGCGAGCCCATGCGGGAAACCCAAAGACTCTGAAATGTCTCACAATCGGTTTTCTACCAGCCCAAGCCTCAAAAGAAGTAATACCTTGCAAAGCTTTATGAGGAACCCGATTCTAGATGTGTGTGGCACAACTGATAGCCTCTGCCCAAAAGGTGGGTTCAAGAGAACATGCATGTATCATACAACTAGCCATTTCTTTGAGAGTTATATTCTTGCGTTCTGTTGTGGAGTGTATGCAACAGAATGCTGAAGATCAATCCCCTCAAATGTACAAAAAACCTCAAGTCTCTTGTTCACATATTCCCTTCCATTATATGTACGAAGAATCTTGACCACTTTCCCAGATTGTTTCTCCACACGAGTCTTGAAGTCCTAAAATCTGTCAAATACTTCACTCTTATGAATGAGAAAGTAGACCCAAGTGAAGCGGGAGTAGTCATCAATGAAGGTGAGGACATAGTGGGCCTTACTAAATGAAGGTGCTGGAAATGGACCTGCTACATCATTGTGAACAAGTTGAAGAACTTACAAAGCTCTCCAAGCTTTCCCCTTATCAAACTTCTCCTCGGGATGCTTGCCCATGGAACAACCTGAACATACACCCTCTGAAAAACTGATTCGAGGTAGACCTGTGACCATGTCTTTAGTGCTGAGCTGCTGAAGATAGCGGTAGTTGAGGTGACCAAACCTCTCATGCCATAGCTTACTTTCTGAATTTGAATGAGTAAGAAAGGCCCTAGAAGGAGAACTTGGCACAAAGTGGGAGAATGAATAAAGCCTTGAGTTGTCATTGACTTGTCCCACTGCTACCAAGGCATCATCATCAAGTTCCTTTACCACAACTGAACCAGGTGTAAACTCAACCTTTTTCCCATTCCCATAGTGAGTGATTTGGTAGATAGAGAGAAGGTTGGTAGACAAGTTAGGAACATAAAGAACATTCTCAAATGTTCCATCATCCATGTCGATTGAACCTTTCCCTTCAACCTCTACTTGTGTATCATCACCTATGTAAATGTGAGGTACCTTAGATGGCTCCAATAAAGAAAACTGCTCCTTTGTAGAACCCATGTGATAAGAGGCACCCGAGTCAAGTATCCACTGTTGTGAAGAACCTGTTGTAGCCACAAATGCTTGTCCCTTTCCCTTAGACTATGAGGAAGAGGAAGGAGATGAATCCTTATTTGTGTAGGCGGATGGCAAGTTGATGTTGTTTTTCTTAAGAAGATTTGTCAACTCATCAACTTTCTTGGTGTGGCATCGATTCTCATCTTGACCATACTTCTTGCAATATGCACAAGTTGGTTTATCCTTCTTAGGTGGACTCCCCTTCTTAGAAGAGGATGAAAAATCGCCTTGTGATGGAGAGGATGATTGCCCTTTTTCTTGTTGTGGCTTTGACTTAGATTGCTTCTTCTTGTTGTTGGAATCTTTGCCTTGACCTCCTTGATTCCCTTGATTAGCCACCAAAGCCTTGGACTTTGAAGACTTGAGAAGCCCTATGTTCAACAACTTAGATTGTTCCAATATCAACATTTCTATGAAAGCATCAAATGAAGACATAACGTAGGAACTCCCCATTGTCAAACGATGAGTTTGGAAGCTAGACACAAATGTTGCATATTCTGGTGCAATCTTGTCCAACAAGTTGAATATCAAATGAGCATCCTTTTTGTTAATTCCACAATCCTTAAGCTTTGCTCTTAGCTCATCTGCTTTGGTGACATGATCTTGAATTGTATCAAAACTCTTGGGATCCAAGTTGGTGAGCTCATTGTCAATCTTGTAACCTCTTATTTCATCAACTTGACCATACATTTTTTGAAACATATCCCAAGCAATCTTTGCTTGTAGTACACTTCTCAATATGAAAGATGAGGTCATCTGATACATACTTATGCAAAGTTCCAAGAGCCATGAAATTCTTAGTGAGCCATTCTAACTGAGCATTAGGATCAGCCTTAGGATCAGGTGGTGCTGCTATTGTTCCATCTATGTAATGCATGAGACCTTTTTCCATTAATTTGCTCCATACTTTAATTTTCTATGATGCATAATTATGTGGAGTTAAAGGTGGAAATTTATGAGGACTCATTGCAACAAAAATGAAAGAGCATGAGGAAAGAGAAGCACAATCACACAAGACACCCCCCCCAATTCACTCAATCAAAGAACCCCCCAAAATGATGATTTGACACTTTATACTTAGTGCGTGTATAATGGACCACTTGCAAAAAATGGCAAAGTGGAATTCTGATTTCAATTTTACAACTGTCTTAATAAGGCCAAAGAAGACTCAAACTAATAATGAAAGAGATCTAAACTAATATCCAAGCAAATTACAAGTACCAAGTAGGCCAAATAAGACCAATATCTGAAAGTACAATTTCCACTCAAAATCTCTAAAATCTGATAATATATTTTGAAAGTAGACAAAAAAATATGTAATTTAAAAAAAAACGGCACCTAAAAAGGAGGTCATGTGAGCTCAAATGAAGCCTTTGAAGTTACAAAATTGAGGATTGGACAGGTACAACTAAGAGAATCCAAAAATTACAAAAAACCTATGCACCAAAATCAGAAAATAACCACACCAATGCGAAGAGCACAAAAAATTAGCCCAAATAAAAAAAAATTGCACCCAAAAAGGAGCAAAATTGAGCAAGTTATGGGCCTCCAAAGTTGACCAAAAAATTCAAACTGCTCAATGGAGAGGGGTTAATTTTTTTTTCAAAAAATGCTGACTGGGCGCTGATTGTGCATTGCTGACTAAGCGCTGACTGGTTAGAAGGTATGGACCCACAAAAAAAATTTATTTATTTATTTTTTTCAAAAAAAATCTTTTTCAAAACTGGAAAAAAAAATTTAGAATTTTTTTTTTCAAGATCCTAAAATTCCGTACCGTACTGCCCGAATTGGGCAAAAAATTCCTCCAACACCCAAAATTCAATTTTTGCCAAAATAGGTCGAGTTTGTACTCGATTTTTATGGAAACGACCTCCGAAACGCAATGGTGAGGTTGAAAATGCTCTAAGATGCCTCCAAAAAGTGCGGTTCCTCAAATTCAAAAATAGAAGCCTTGCAAGATGTCTCCAAAAACCAATCAATAAAACCCCAATGGCTCTGATACCATGTGAGATTTTGCCAAGATCAAGGGCACAATGAAAAGTATAAAAGAGAGACAAAAGAATGACAAGACCAAACTGTATTCTCATCAATATGCAAATGATCAACTGGATTAACCAATACAATGAATATAGGCCTGTTTATATAGGCAAGGCCATATGGATGTACGAGCACACAATCATGACATGTGGCTCAATGAGAAACAAGGGTAGGTAAGAAATACTAGGGGTAGGTAGGAGAAATAATATAATATTCCACAAGAGGTGGATGACCCACCTAATGTGGAGTGTAACAGCAAAATAAGACCACAAAAGGTGGAATTTCTCCTACAAGCTATATCCCTATGTGCACACTTCCCTAAGTGTCTCAAATCCAAACTACGAAGAGATGCATTATCCTAAGTTAACTTAAGTAAAGTGTAATAATATCCATAATGAATATTTATTTACATCAACACTATCAATAACCTAGCTCAAATTGTTTCATCTTCACAACACCAATTGGCTTCTTTAACTCAATTTAAATTCAATATTCCCACATTTGATGTAATGAGCCCACTATCTAATGAGATTGTTTATGTGGTTCCTCCTAAGCATGCGCAAATTCCCTAATTGGAGTTCTACAATGGAAAAGGTGACCCCTTGACTCATGTGAAGACAATTCATACCTTGTGTAGTGATTTCTCTCATGATCAAAGACTCATAGCAAAATTATTTACTTGAACCTTTAGAGATAAATCTTTGCAATGGTATTGTTTTTTGTCTCCTTATTCTATTACTTATTTTTAACAATTGGCTAATGCTTTCATTCATCAATTTCAAATTAAGATTGGTCTTAAGGTTACCTTGACATATTTGATTCATTGTAAGTAAGGAGTTAAAGAAAAAAGTCACTTATTTTTTTGGTAGATATAAACATTTGCATTCACAAATTTCTTATCATGATCCTAATGATGATGTTCAAACAATTTTTATTGCTAATTTACAAAAGTATATTAGAGATAAGCTTCTATTTTTCAAGATTACTTCTTTTACACAATTGTGTACAGTGCCTCATAATTATTAGCTTCCAGCGAGTAATTTTGAATCATCTTATTAAATGGCTCAAGTTGATAAGAATGAGAGTTCTCAAAAATCATCTACAAAGTCCAAACACAACAAAGTTTTTTTCAAGATAAATGATAACATCAACACTCAATTGATAGCTATGACACCAAGTGTGGCCCCTTTATCCAAATACTTAAGAAAATTATTAACTCCTCTTTATGAGTCTTTGCATACTATGATGTTGAGCTTGATGAATGCTAATGTGTTGCAACTTCCACACATCAAACCAGTTGACTATTCTAAACCATTGCCAACTTCCCATGATCCTAAATCTTTTTGTCAATATTTTCATCAACTAGGTCGTGACTCTCAGAAATGTTACTATTTGAGGAATAAGATTTAACACTTTATTGATAATAATACTATATTTGTAGTTTGTGTGAATGAAAAAGGGAATAAGTTTGTAGCTTCCCTTAACAAAAACCAATCGATTGCCTTCTCATTCAACCAATGTTATTGAGTCTGAACCAATTGCCTTCTCTCCTAATGACCTTGGTATAAAATCTAATAATGTTGTTAACCTCTTTGACAAAACTAAACCTACAACTTATAGCTAATTATATATTGTCGTGAAGATCAAAGACAAACTCTCATGAGTGGTGCTAATTGATCAAGTATATATGACACAAATGTGATTACTGAAGAACATCTTTTTACTCAACAATTGAATCAAGTAACATATGATAAGTATGATATTATGGTTAAGGTGAATGATGGTTTTTCTTGCCCTACTATTGGTTCTATTACTCTTCTTGTTGAGGTTGGTACTAAGTGCTTATTTTCATACATATCGTTAATCAATTTATGCATATCGTTTATGTGTGTGTGTGTGTGTGTGTGTGTGTGTGATGAGGGCAGAATCTGAGACATAGAGAAACATAGCAATTTTGCAACAAAAGACTATATTATTATTATTTGAAAACTATCTTCAATACATGCAATTGCAAACAAGACAAATAAATACTCACAGGCTGTAATAGATGACAACTTATACAATTTTCAGGAAAACCCTTTCTCTTACAATGCAATTTTTCCAACCCAAAAACCAACTCACAAGTTTCCTCAATGAGTCCTAAATAGCCTTCCCCCTCAGTTCCGAGCCACAATTAAATTTTTGGTGGTCTAGCACCAAAACATACAATTTGAAATTCGAAATTGAGCCAAATTTAAAAACTAGAAACTTTCCAAAAAAATGTCCAACTTCTGAAAGCCATAACTTTCTATCCGAGAATCAGATTGACGTGTCGTTTCAACTGTCGGACAACTCTCTGAGTGAATAATATGTTAAAACTTCGCTCTTCTGATTCTTGCCATTTTCGGGGCCATTCAAGGTCGTTTAGTGCCTCAAATATGACTCAAAAGAGTTTTATCAGATTTTCAAGAAATTGAGACTTGAATAACTTTCAAACCGTTAATGATTTTAACGTAATTTTTCAATTCTAAAGCTTCCCACAAATTTTGGGCTCCATCCGCATTCAAATTAAAAATTTCTAAAAATAGCAGGTCAGCTAGAAGAAGCAAAAAAACAATTTTGGAGTTGGACTCTCTTATTCACCCAAATTGGTATGCATAAATGCAAAAACATTGAAAGAAAACTAACGCATTTTTTTTTTTTTTGGGTGATGCAGGATTGTCCTTACACCACCAAATGCTCTTCCATCAAATACCCAAGGTAGATTGACAAGTGACCCCGTCACATGTTGGTTGAGGAAAACCCAAATGGTCAATCTCTACTTGAGATAGCCGGGATGAATCTTCCATAGGTCTTCTCTTCCATTTTACCAAATATTCCTCATAATGCCTGTTTCTAGTGCTCATTCCCACATGACTATCTAGGATTGCTTCAATCTCCACCTTTTTCGGAGTAGGTGCATGGATTTGACATTGTTCAATTATTGGTTCCTCTTATGTGCCACCTTCATGATATTTTGTTAAGTTTGCAATGTTGAACACAGGGGAAATATTAATTCCATTTGACAACTCTACCTCATATGTGTTCCCTAAATCATGCTTCTTCAAAATCTTGCAGGGATCGAACTTCTTCATTTTCAACTTATTGTAGGTCCCCACTAGAAACCTTTATTTCCTCAAATGGACCATCACTTTATCTCCAATCTGGACCTCCTTATACCTCCTCTTTTGATCTACCTTCATCTTGTACTGCATATCCATCTTGTTAATGTGCTTCCTCACCTCTAAATGTATATTCTTGATGTGTTCTACAAAGTCCTCGGCTTCAGAACTTGTATGCTTCTCCTGGTCCATCTTCCTCAATTTTGGAGCGGTCCTTGGGTTTCCTCCATATACAATTTGGAATGGTGATCTACCAGTGCTCCTGTTGACAGAATTGTTGTAAGAAAATTCTGCCTGTGGTAAGATCAAGTCCCATCCCTTGGGTTTATCTCCTACCAAGCATATTAGTAGGTTACACAGACTCTTGTTCACTACTTCAATCTACCCATTAGTTTGTGGATGGAGTGTAGAACTAAAATTTGTTGGCATTGTGTTGTCATTGATGTTAACCGGTATAGCGGGACAACCGATATGAGAGGATTGTTGATATGATGTCAACTGACTTTGTGGTGTCTTTGTTGTTCACCGGTATAGATGTCAGTGTTATCAACCAGTAGAGTGGACAATTGACATTGAACGAGCTTGGGAGAGAAGAGACCGGTGACTGATATGAATTGGCAAGCTTGTGACTGGTAAAGTTTGTTGCAGTATGAACTAATGAAGGGTCAACAGTGCAGCCAATATGCTAGTTTGTTGTCAACTAGAAGGACTCCCACCGAGAAAGAGAAGGTTGACAAAGTGTGTGTTGCTTTAGTGAGAAAAGATGACATATGGAAAAGCTAGCGGGACATATGTCAAGTTGAACATGTATCCTCTCCTCAGTGAAGTCACATTATTACTGGTGGGTGACATAGATCTTCCTCCACCGGTGTTTGGCAATTGAAGTGCAATTGACTATTCTTTCTACCGGTAAGTGGTAATACCTTGCTTATCCCACAGTTTACATGGCATACATCATGACTCTTCAGGATAAGACAGCTAGAGTAAGCAAAGGCAGGTGATTGGATGCATAGACCGGATGGCTAATGTAGAAGATGAGAAAGTCTCCTGAGGTTGAGATCAGAGATGTGCACCGGATTAGCATGTGAAGACATGATGCACTACCGGGGAAGAGAAGGAAGAGTTAAGATGGCGAGTTTGCCACCTTGGAAAACTAGTTGAGAAGAGAACCAGTCAAATGAAGATAAGGCTTTGAGATTACAAACACAAAGTTACCGGTATGCAGATGTAAAGTGGTATTGCCATAGATGCATAATAGTTGGAGATGGATGGCATGAATATATCATGCACATTACTGGTATGAAGGCAGAAACATGTCAACCGGTAAACAAGGTGGATACCGACATACATCCAAGTGAACATAGAGACAAAAGTGAAGTGCTCTCAATCTAATGAAGATCCACATGGTGAGTCATCCTAGATAGCTGTTGAGGACCGACATGATTGATGATCGGGCAAATGTGATAAACTAGCAAGACAAAGAAGGCAATGGCAAGAAGGTTAACCGGTAAAGTATGATGTACCGGTAAGGGTCAGATGACTGGTAGGTATGCATTGATTAAGTGTTTGGTCGGTGATTCTATCTGAACCGACACATAGGTCTAAGCTAACGAATATCGACAAAGGTGCCACGTGGAGTCGAGGTGGAAGACATGCATGAAGTGGTAGATGGAGTGTGCACCAATGAGGTAGTTACAGAGTCAGTCGATATTAAATGCAGACCTAGTAAATCAAGGGATGTGTTGCAGAGGTGTGCAACTCGAGGAAGGTCGAACAGAGATGATTGATGGGATGCATTGATTGATGCAGAGTGTCCAGGTGCAGATCAAAGTTGGTGATGCAAACTGTCGAACCATTTATGGTGATTGACCATGTGCCAAGCCGACGGACTATCCGTGTTTGCTAAGTATTAAAAACGTGCTTTGGAAGAAAGGAGATATGGTAGAAATGGCCGATTTCTTGCAGGTTGTCGATCTTCGTGCAGAACGAGATCTGATTGGATCTGATACTCCTCGTGATCAGAGGAAGAAACCATAGCGTGCCAATAGTTTGAAGTTGAGTTTTGGCGGGAGATCTCAACTATAAGTATGCAGGTAGAAGACCAGATAGATTGATGCTACCAGAAAGTGAGGTACTGGATATAGAAGATTAAAGTGTGAGTGTACATCTGGAGTTAATTAGCTTGAGTGTCATCAAACTTCATCGAAGTGATTGAGTGAGTGAAGATACAACCGGTGAGGTCAAGTTAATCGGTGAACTGTCACTATATATGACAATAGTGTGAACAGGCTGTGTGTGAGTTTCGACAAGAAGGAAGAGAGAGGAAGGCAACACATAATGAACTAGTACAGAGGTAGTATTTGGGAAGAACCAGAAGGCAAAGAATAGATCAGGGTTAAACCCATGAGATGAGTAACTGGTATTCAAGTGTAGAGTCTATCAGGTGAACAATCGGTAGGGCTTGAGTGGGCAAGTGAGTAGCAGAATCAGGAGGAGTCAACAGTGAATGGAATAGAGTGTGAACCGACAGAGAGGAGGCCGAGTGGATGACAAAAGATACTACCGGTAAAGATAAGGAGAAGAGAAACCGGTAGAGAGATTATTCATAAGTGATTACATAGCTCATTTATAACCAGGCTATCGCTTTTTTATTTAATAATGTTGATTTTAGATCACTAAGTTGAAGCTCGATGTAGGGGTTGGTGCTCCTTGGGTTGGTGCCTTAAATGTTATAACCAATGTTTAATTGTGAGGCTGGATTGGAGCAGTAGAATCCAACAACATTAATCACCAAGGTTTTTCCCATCATGGGTTTTCCTCGTATATACCAGTGTCATGTGATGTGCATTTGTGTATGCTTGCATTGTGATATCTTTCCTTATCTTACTGGTAGGTTAATTTGGCATTAGGATTGATAACTGGTAATTACTCTTAGTATTAAGAGGTTAAGAAATTGGAAACCACTGATTCACCCCCCTCTCAATGGCATCTTGTGTTCAACAATTGGTATCAGAGCCTAGGTTCACGGTTTGATAAGCTTTCTCTAGCTTGGGTAGATTCTGGTATTTGAACACAATGATCTGTTTAGTGTCATCCCCTACTCCGATGTTTGATGGTTCAAGCTTTTCTATTCGGAGTTCTAGGATGGAAGTCTGCCTATCCTCCCTTGGGTTTGATGTATGGATGTTAGTAGTAAATGGCTTCCCTAGTAAAGTCAATCCTCCCACCGATTCTGATGCAGAAAGAAGACATCGATGTGATGATATAGCAATGAAGGCTATACTTTGTGGGTTATCTGGTGATGTTTTCTCATAGGTGGACAGATGCAGATCAACAAAGAGTTTATGGGATAAATTGAAGAAGCTCTATGGAAATGACCTTACCACTGTAGAACCGGTTTGTGAGAGCAAGAGGAGAAATGTGTCACATGTGTTTGCAAATGAAGCTAGATCCGTCAGCAACATCAATAATGATGAAGAGGAGAGTCACCTCTTCATGGCTCAAGAATTAGAAAATGAGAGGCACACATCTGAAAGTGATCATGCAGATGAATCCCAGTGGCAAGATGTGTTTGGGAGTAACAGTGAAGATGAAGAAGGAGATGAAGCCAAGGTATATCTAGAAGGATAACTTGTAAGTGCACTCGATGAGATTAGTAGAGTGAGAAATGAATACAAGTTATTCAAGAATGCTGCTACTGTGGAACAAACCAAGTTGATCAAATGCCTTGAAGAATCTGAGAAATTTATCTCAGAGTTGAAGACTCAACAAGAAGACACCAAGGAATGCAGGTGTAAATATCTAGCATCCGAGCTAGAGGAAAAGGATAAAGAGTATCAACAACTAGAAGGAGAAATGGAGAATCTCTGAAATGACCTTGAGAAATGACAGGATGAGCTCAAGGTAAGAATCAGGTTTAATGGCAATGGTGATGCCTTAGATAAAATGTTGAAGAATCAAAAACATTCTAAGGATATCGTTGGATTATGATGTGGTACCGGTGAATGCTCTACAAGAAAGGAGAACTCCCACAAAGATATTCAATTTGTCTCCTTGTTGGTAAACAAATTTGTCACTGCGGTCATTTACCTAAAATTGACCTTGTTAGCCCGATGAGCAGTGACAAACGTTCCACCAGTTAGAGAGATCGTTATGTGAAACACAATCTTCCTCTGCGTTTGAGAGGGGCATCTCCCTCGTATGATAGGGGTATTTAGGATTTTTGTGTACTTTTAACCTGAAAGTACATAAAGGAGAAAACATAAAACTAAAAAGAAATAAAGATAGAAACCCCAACAATAGACATACGACCATCAACTGAGATTTCTCAATATTAGCAACAAATTACAAGGGGAGTTTATAAGGTAATATGCTTAGACATGAGATGAGGATAAAGAAGAATGACAAATCTCAACATACAGAGAGATAAGATACTTCAACACATTCAAATTGAGATACCAAAGGTTGCTTGTGCATCATCACATCAATTGCACAAATCACATATGCATAAAAAGACTACCAATTTGACATACGAGAAATCAGCAATGATAACACATGAATACATTTAGAACACACAAACTAAGATGTATTCTTCATTATCCTTTTGAAAATATACAAGTCCAAAATCCTTTCTATACATAGTGCAAATCAAACTGTCATTACAAGTTTCTCCTGGAATTCCAGCAGAGTTTTCCCCTCTGTAAAAAGTCCCCCCCATACATTACAAATAGCCTTGTATTTATAGGCTTCCCAAAATAAGCACCTTAGTAACTAACTTTATTCCTGGGTTAATAACTAACTCTTTTCTGCGTGAATTTCAAAGAGTTAATAACTTACACTCTTATGCGCAGAAAAAGTCAACTTTCTAACCTTTAGTTACTATAAGTGAGTTAAATCACTTTTACAAATGAGAATTTGAAACTTTTAGCTTTGATGAATAACCAAGTAATAAGTTATGTTGAGGTACTTCTTTGTCTAAATCCACTTCATTTGTACTTTCAATATGTCTTTCCATTATTGCATGTTATGTAGTATACTATCCAACGCTCCACATAATACCATGTTTTCTGTCAAACAAATATGCACGATGCCTATGCATTGGAATCTGCATCTATGAGTATCAGAGTAGCTACAATTATAACCATGCTCTAATAAATCACCATTCACCAATTATGGAATTTGGGTTTACACTTGCCACTACATGTCTTTGGAGCATCCTGTCATATAATTTCACGTGCCTTGTGTGAACTTACAGATTTGCAACGTCATCTACCAGAGCGGCTATGACCACAACACCTACGCAATTCTTCCATTATTATCCGTAGATGGATGTCTATTGGCAATTTGGGTATATCCTGCGATTATTGTATTTGGAGAGATCTCATTTATTACCCTCACGTGCTACGTTAATGCCTCCATGGTCTACATTCACTGGGAGACAGAGTTCTTTGAGGCAGATTGTCAAACATTTCACGTGCCTTGTTTGTTCTTCCATAGTTCATTCATGTTTGCCACGATATTTTGTCAAACAGTTCACGTGCCACGTCAAGGCTTCCATGGTTTGCATTTGTCGAGGGACACATTTCCTTGAGGTGATTTGTCAAACTGTTAAATGCCTTGTCTATGCCATTCACTACTGCCAAACACTCTATGTGCATTGTCTTTTGATGGATGTAATACCCCATTCCATTTTGTGGATAGCCTACAACCATCACATTTCCTAAGACCACATTGCTGGAAGCAACGCATGTCAGGAAAGAACATTTTTGAAGAATTCAGTCATGTGTGTTGCCTATCACTTGATTCACATTCCTTGGAGGAATTCTGTCGAACAATTCACATGCGTTGTCTATGCATCACCGCATGTCAGGAGACCACATCTTCGGGATTAACATCTGCTAAAGAGACATTTCTTTGAGAGATTATGTCAAATAGTTTACATACGTTGTCTGTGCATCCATAATCTGTAGCATACGTGGTATTCTTCTCAAGCATATCATGGATATTGTCTATTCTTCCCCATTCTGCAACATTCAAACATGTTACGTGTATTGTCTATCAGAGTCGTTGCACTTTGACAAAACAACTAACGACTTTATCATACATTTACGGTTTGCAACTATTCAAACATATGATTCGAGGCAAATCACGACTTGAGATATGGTTCCATGGTTTGCATTCATAAGCATGCCGTTTATTGTTTACCAGAGGAGCTGCGACTACAACATCTAACGCTATTCCTTTATCCTCTTATGCCTTGATGAATATCGCGTCAGATTAACTCAACCTCAGCTAAAGGCATCCATTCATTTTGATAATCTACGCCTTCCACACTTCGCTTCCATACTCCATTTCAGGTATGTCCATGCTTCTTTCAGTGCATTGATGATGTTCATAATCCTGCTATTTGAAGCTTTCTTTTCCTCTCTTTTTAAAAAAAAATTCTTAAGAAAAAGGGTTAAGAATGCTCATTTTTTGAGCATTTCTAACCTTTCTGACAAAGTGGGACCCGAAAGGTTAAGAAATGAGGTTAGAAATGCTCAAAAAGTGAGAATTTATAACCTTTTCATTAAAATTTAGAAATATGGGTTAGAAATGATCAAAAAGTGAGTATTTCTAACCGTTTTGACAAAAGGTTGAGAAACGAGGTTAAGAATGCTGAAAAAGTGAGCATTTCTAACCTTGTGCTTCAACGAGCTATCCTTTACACCTTGGAAACCATTTTTCATTGAGAATGAATCAAGGAAGAATGCCACCGATGTCTGAACATGATTTTCTTATCACAAATGACCAAGCATATTGAAATAATTTAAAATATTAAATGATCATTTGAGAAATAATTTGAATATTTTAAATATATCACTTTGGCTGGAGAAAAATGGCATAACTTTCAAACGGTAGGGAGTTAGGTCCTGAAATTCAAACTATGTGTCAATGGAAGGGAAAGAGGTCCATACGATTATTTACACCTCATGACAAAGCCTTAAATGAGATATTTTAATCATTTGAGAGGAACAGACACCAAAAATTGAAAATTTAAAATATGACAAAGTATGAATTGGGTTCAGGTGAAAGTTGGCCACGTGATACAAAATGACGCTTAGATCGTGACTGTCAATTGATTTCCCTCAATTCGTGGTAATTCTCAAAAATCTTCCATTTTTCATATTTTGACTAGTAATGACCTTAGACAACACGCTCATTACTTATACATAACACCCATTGGACCTTTTCTCGACACTGAGGCTGATTTGTTGTTCAATTTAAAAGGTATGCCAAATGTGGGGGCAACAAATGGCTCTGACTTGGGACAAGTACTACAAAGGATGCAGGACGAACCCAAAATCTCTGGTTCGCAGGCTAGTGCACTATGCATTGGGCAACAGAGTCACAGAGGAAACAACATAGGGAATAGCTAGAGAAACTAGACACAAACCAAAAATGGGATGAACACAACAAAACTTCTAACTAAAGTATGTACATGGTAGGCAAAGCCTACCTCAAACTTCTCCAGGATTGTCATACAAAACCATTTACGAGCTGAGAGAAATAGGCACCTTTGCGGAAAAGTGGCGTGCATCCATGTGACACCTGTAAGCTCGACAGTTTGGCAAGATCAACATGTATAAGATGAGAGATATCTTTGAGAAATGAACCAAACAACCATCTCTCATCATAAATCTGCAGGCTCTCTTGAAAGATTTGGGTACCATTTTGAATATTATTGGCAATTTGTGGAATATTCTCAAGCTTACCTATATCCTTTATCTGAAGATCCCTCCGATAGTCTGGTTTGCAATAAATTAATCCACAAATTGGACAACCTTCATATAATCTGTGAGGTGAAGAAACTTGAGTAGACATAACCATTAAATCATGTTCATGAATATCAGCTTGAAAAATACCTGTAGAAATACACTCATCTGAAATCAAAGGATTGAGACACACACTTTCACCATAAGAAAAGTTAACATCTGAAGCCTTCAAACACCAATCTAGAATACAAACATGATGAGAATTAACTTCATGGGCTTCCTTCATTAGATCATCCATTACCTCATTTATTTCTGCATTCCTGGTATAGTTCCCAAAACTATCCTCTTTAATAGGGGTGTCTTCTTGATCTAAAGATTCAAAAGGAGGATTGCTTTAAACCTTGTATACTTCATAAGGCATAGATTGAAATTCCATCAAGATAGGGACATTTGTTGATAAACCTTCATAGATTTCATTTTCAACCTGCTCATAGACATCTGCATTACTTTTTGTGTTCTCTTGTCCCAATGATTCCTCTTCATCACACTCTTCATGAAATTTGAAAACTTCATAGTCAGGTGGCATGCATGATAAAGAGTGGATACTTGATGGTTCATCTTCTTTCACTCGGGGCTGATCTAAAAGTTCAGTAAAGGTCTCCAATTCTTTGATTTGCTCGGAAAAGATTTCATCTTCAACTATCAGTGTTGGATGATTGAGAATATCCTCTCCACATAAAAAGTCATCGTCAGAATAATTGAGACACCAAGTTGGAATGAAGACTATAGGGGATTCTTCTTTACCCCTCTCCTCTTCACCATTTCCCTGAAGCTTGGGCTGCATGGAAGTCTTGAAATCATTTATTTCTCCTTCAAACTCTTTGTTTTCAGGTTCATGGAAGACTTCATCCTTGTTATGGTGATCTTCATAATGCTCATGACATATAGGAACACAATCTTCTTTTTCTTCCTCACACACTTCTTCTTGATCTTTCTTTTGACATGTATCCTTATGAGCTAATATGGCTTCATCTTCCTTAACACATGCATAATGTGATGGATCTTTTTCAAAATTTGGATCACAAGACATCTCATCAGGAGTGCACACATCTTCAAGAAAATAATTTCTTCCCTCTTCTTTTTGTTCAACCTCTTGCAATGTTTGGAGCAGAGAAGGATGTACTTTGGCATGGTCAAGTTTCCTATTTCCATAGAATCTTTTCAAAAACTTGATATATGAATCAGTGAGAACCTGATTTTGTCAAGAAATAGGTGAAGGAGAATTAGCATCATCATTATTATCCATTGTTGATTCAAGAATACAATCACGAGCAAAAATTTGGTTCTCTCTTCCATCTTTTTCCTCAATATTTTGTAGAGTCTGGAGTAGAGAAGGATTAATTTTATGAGGATCAAGTTTCTTTCCACTGTTGAATCTCTTCAAGAAGTTGACCTGTTCAGGTTCATCATGACTTTGATTCAGTTGAACAATTTGTACAGAAGAAAGGTCACTTTTGTCTTCATCTTTCTTGGTTGTTAACTTGGGTATATGATCGCAAGCGAGAAAACCAATCTCCTTTCCATCTTTTTCTTCAATGTCTTGCAACACTTGACATAAGGAGGGATGAATCTTATCCGGAGTAAACTGCATGCCACCATAAAATTTCTTCAAGAAGTCAACTTGTATGGGCTCATCAGGAACTGGCCTCTTTGGATATACATAATCTTCATTATCACTTTCACTATCACTTTCCAACTTTCCTTTATACCAAACCATTATTTTAAATTCGATCTTTTAGACAGAGTCGCCAACCTTCATTATGAAGAAGGTACCTTGAAATTTCTAAGGAACAAATCACACTGGTATTTCGATCCCTAGCAGAGTCGCCAAAAATCTATTGGTAAACAGATTTGTCACTATGGTCGTTTACCTGAAACTGACCTTGTTTGCCCGATGAGCAGTGATAAACATTCCAATAGTTAGAGAGATCATTATGTGAAACACGATCTTCCTCTGCGTTTGAGAGGGGCATCTCCCTCGTATGATAGGGGTATTTAGGATTTTTGTGTACTTTTAACCTGAAAGTACATAAAGGAGAAAACATAAAACTAAAAAGAAATAAAGATAGAAACCCCAACAATAGACATACGACCATCAACTGAGATTTCTCAATATTAGAAACAAATTACAAGGGGAGTTTATAAGGTAATATGCTTAGACATGAGATGAGGATAAAGAAGAATGACAAATCTCAACATATAGAGAGATAAGATACTTCAACACATTCAAACTGAGATACCAAAGGTTGCTTGTGCGTCATCACGTCAATTGCACAAATCACATATGCATAAAAAGACTACCAATTTGACATATGAGAAATCAACAATGATAACACATGAATACATTTAGAACACACAAACTAAGATGTATTCTTCATTATCCTTTTGAAAATATACAAGTCCAAAATCCTTTCTATACATAGTGCAAATCAAACTGTCATTACAAGTTTCTCCTGGAATTCCAACAGAGTTTTCCCCTCTATAAAAAGTTCCCCCCATACATTACAAATAGCCTTGTATTTATAGGCTTCCCAGAATAAGCACCTTAGTAACTAACTTTATTCATGGGTTAATAACTAACTCTTTTTTGCGTGAATTTCAAAGAGTTAATAACTTACACACTTATGCGCAGAAAAAGTCAACTTCCTAACCTTTAGTTACAATAAGTAGTTAAATCACTTTTACAAATGAGAATTTGAAACTTTTAGCTTTGATGAATAACCAAGTAATAAGTTATGTTGAGGTACTTCTTTGTCTACATCCACTTCATTTGGACTTTCAATATGTCTTTCTATTATTGCGTGTTATGTAGTATACTATCCAACACTCCATATAATGCCATGTTTTCTGTCAAACAAATATGCATGGTGCCTATGCATTGCAATATGCATCTATGAGTACCAGAGTAGCTACAATTATAACCATGCTTTAATAAATCGCCATTAACCAATTGTGGAATTTGGGTTTACACTTGCCACTACATGTCTTTGGAGCATCCTGTCATATAATTTCACGTGCCTTGTGTGAATTTACGGATTTGCAACCTCATCTAACAGAGCGGTTGTGACCACTACACCTATGCAATTCTTCCATTATTATCCGTAGATGGATGTCTATTGGCAATATGGGTATATCTTGCGATTATTGTATTTGGAGAGATCTCATTTATTCCCCTCACGTGCTACGTTAATGCCTCCATGGTCTGAATTCACTGGGAGACAGAGTTCTTTGAGGCGGATTGTCAAACATTTCACATACCTTGTTTGTTCTTCCACGATGTATTCATGTTTGCCATGATATTCTATGAAATAGTTCACGTGCCACGTCAAGGCTTCCATGGTTTGTATTTGTCGAGTGACACATTTCCTTGAGGTGGTTTGTCAAACTATTAAACGCCTTGTCTATGCCATTCACTACTGCCAAACACTCTACATGCATTGTCTTTTGATGATGTAATACCCCATTCCATTTTGTGGATAGCCTGCAACCATCGCATTTCCTAAGACCACATTGCTGGAAGAAACGCATGTCAGAAAAGAACATGTTTGAAGAATTTAGTCATGTGCGTTGCCTGTCACTTGATTCACATTCCTTGGAGGAATTCTGCCAAACAGTTCACATGTGTTGTCTGTGCATCACCGCATGTCATGAGACCACATCTCTGGGATTAACGCTTGCCAAAGAGACGTTTCTTTGAGAGATTCTATCAAACAATTTACATGCTTTGTCTGTGCATCCATAATCTGCAGCATACGTGGTATTCTTGTCAAGCATCTCATGGATATTGTCTATTCTTCCCCATTCTGCAATATACAAACATGTTACGTGTATTGTCTATCAGAGCCGTTGCACTTTGACAAAACAACTAACGACTTTATCATACATTTACAGTTTGCAGCTATTCAAACATATGATTTGAGGGAAATCACGACTTGAGCTCATGTTCCATGGTTTGCATTCATAAGCACGTCGTGTATTGTTTACCAGAGTAGCTACGACTACAACATCTGATGCTATTCCTTTATCCTCTTATTCCTTGATGAATATCGTGTCAGATTAACTCAACCTCATCTAAAGGCATCCATTCATTTTGACAATCTATGCCTTCCACACTTTGTATCCATACTCCATTTCAGGTATGTCCATGTTGCTTTCAGTGCATTGATGATGTTCATAATCTTGCAATTTGAAGCTTTCTTTTCCTCTCTTTTTAAAAAAAAATTCTTATGAAAAAGGGTTAAGAATGCTCATTTTTTGAGCATTTCTAACCTTTCTGACAAAGTGGGACCCAAAAGGTTAAGAAATGAGGTTAGAAATTCTCAAAAAGTGATCATTTCTAACCTTTTCATTAAAAGTTAGAAATATGGGTTAGAAATGATCAAAAAGTGAGCATTTCTAACCTTTTTGACAAAAGGTTGAGAAACGAGGTTAAGAATGCTCAAAAAATGAGCGTTTCTAACCTTGTGCTTCAACGAGCTATCCTTTACACCTTGGAAGCCATTTTTCATTGAGAATGAATCAAGGAAGAATGCCACTGATGTCTGAAGGTGATTTTCTTATCGCAAATGACGAAACATATTGAAATAATTTAAAATATCAAATTATCATTTGAGAAATAATTTAAATATTTTAAATATATCGCTTTGGCTGGAGAAAAATGGCATAACTTTCAAACGGTAGTGAGTTAGGCCCTGAAATTTGAACTATGCGTCAATGGAAGGGAAATAGGTCCATACAATTATTTACACCTCATGACGAAGTCTTAAATGAGATATTTTAATCATTTGGGAGCAACAGACACCAAAAATTGAAAGTTTAAAATATGATAAAGTATGAACTGGGTTCAGGTGAAAGTTGGCCACGTGATACAAAATGACGCTTAGATCCTGACTATCAATTGATTTTCCTCAATTTGTGGTTATTCTAAAAAATCTTCCATTTTTCATATTTTGACTAGTAATGACCTTAGACAACATGCTCATTACTTATGCATAACACCCATGGGACCTTTTCTCGACACTAAGGTTGATTTGTTGTTCAATTTAAAAGGTATGCCAAATGTGGGGGAAACACTCCTCAAATGAAAACAACAAGGGTCAAACCTTTACAATTAGAAATGCTCCAAGGAAGAAGATTGACCTGACTACAACTGGTGAAGACATGATGAGGATGAAGACCGGTGCTACAAGGAGGAACAATGCATATTCAAAAGGAAAAGGGAAGCTGAAACAATATAGCTTCACCGGTAGCAAGAACAAGAGAAGATAGTTCAAAAGATCTTTCACCGGTAGAAGACAAAGGAATGTTGCTACCCCCAAGTCAAGACAACTGTGGAAGAGAAAGGGATCAGATGGAAGAACTGCAGAAATTGGAAAACCTAGGATCCATCCCTTGAGAAGTAGAAATGGAGATGCCAAACCGGTAAGATCACCTCATGTTTGGAAAAACAAATTTGTAAGTAATAAGTCCTCCTTCCTCGGTTGTTGCTTTGCATGTAATTGATATGGCCATAGAGAAGAAGAATGTAGAAAGGGATCTAGGAGAAACAATTTAGGTTGCCATAAATATCCTGCATATGGGCACAAAGTTTCAAAGAGTAGAAACATGCATATCCCCTCTCCCGATTATGAAAATGCTTTATGTTATCAAGGCAATGGATTTGCCCATAGAAGTCATGAATGCAAGAAGAAGAATTCTCAGTCCTATGGCAATCGGTGGAACAATCATGCTCAGTATGGAAGTAGTTATAGGGCATATGAGCAACAAAGACCTGCAGGGTACAAGAGGAGAAGTGTTCCTATGCAATCAAGGAATCCATGGAGACCGGTAGCTGGTTGCAATGGCTTAATCAGAAAAGGAGCAGCAAACCGGTATATTAGAAGGTCCCCCAACCATTTGATTGGCATGAATGTTGTGTGCTACTACAAAAATGCTTTCGGTCATGCTGCAGAATCCGGTAGAGAAAGGACCAATCAGTAAAAGAAGGTCAAACATGCTCCCATGGCTGCAAATGAGGAAAGGAAAGAGATCAACAAGGTATGGAGGAAGAAGAGGGAAGATAAGAGCATGGACAGACATTGTGCATTCAATGCACAAGTGATATCTCCTAAAGATTAAAGGAGATGTAAGAGTAAGGGGGAGCCACATATTGATCAGATCATTCACCTCATGCTTGAAAAGGACAAAGGAGAAGACATGCTATTGTCGGTAAGAGAAATAAAGTGAGATAGCAATGTGTGTGGTTGTTGCCTTGACTACACATCCATATAGGAAAGATGAATTACTACTGCATGTGTCAATGGATGGTTCAAATTTCAACTAGGATCAGAGGCACTTGACAGAAGAAGACAAAGGCTGATGGACAAAGTGTCCCTGTGGATACATTGAGCTGGTACAATAAACCGGTATGTGCAATATGTTACCGGTATAAGTGTTAACCGATATTGCAGAATAGGTAAGTCAATGTGTTCCGGTAGTATTGCAGTGGCTCCCGTGGCCTGGTTTGTTAGTGTTATGTCTAGGCAACATTGAAGATGTCACTGGAAGATAAGTGTTGGACCAGTAGACAACCTTGTGTGCATGCATCCTTATGTGTCAACCGGTTGGATAAGTGACATGATGTTGATGAGGGTTGGCATTGTGGTCATGGAAGAGGATGTCATAGGATCATGGTGGACATCTTGGAAGTGGAAGACCATCTACATAGCACTTATGCTCAATTCCACCGGTACAAGGTGCAGATTGGTGGTGCGGTGAGCGTGGACCGGTTTAGGACTTGACAAAAAAATGAAGACCAGAGATCTATGGTTCAGGGGGAGTTCACAGTCATATCTTATGATTGGTATCTATTACACTCGACACATGAGGAGATCAAGTGTCATTACTGCTACACCGTAGACCGGTATAGAGGGAGATGTGAACAAAGAATGAGAGTCACCTACATAGGGGGAGAATATGTCAGATTGGTACTTGATTGCCACCAACAATGTGTGTCAGGGTAACCCCTTCAAAGTAAGAATATATCATTGGTATCAATTGGCAGCCCTCATAGTACAATCACAAAACAATTGATATCGGATGGGGAAGATGCAGTCTAACCGACAGGCCATAGTGGTAAAAAAGGGAAGATGCAACCAGTAGAAAAGGGGGAGAGAGAGCTTGCAGTATACAAGATGTCTAGACCATTTTCCATTGTTGTCAAAGGGGGATAAAGAATCTGTAGTATACCGAATACTACATGTGTTGACATCAATGCCAAAGGGGGAGATTGTTGGCATTGTGTTGTCATTGATGTCAACCGGTATAGCATGTTATAGATATAGCAGGACAACCGGTATGAGAGGATTGCTGATATGTTGTCATTGATGTCAATCGGCTTTGTGGTGTCTTTGTTGTTCACCGGTATAGCTATCAGTGTTATCAACTGGTAGAATGGACAATTGACACTGACCAAGCTTGGGAGAGAAGAGATCGGTGAGTGATATGAATCAAAAAGCTTGTGATCGGTAAAGTTTGCTACAGTATGAAATAATGAAGGGTCAACAGTGCAACCAGTATGCTAGTACATTGTTAATTAGAAGGACTCCCACCGAGAAAGAGAAGGTTGACAGAGTATGTGCTGCTTCAGTGAGGAAAGATGACATATGGAAAAGCTACTAGGACATATGTCAAGTTGAAGATGTATCATCTCCTCAGTGAAGTCACATTATTACTAGACTATGACATAGATCTTCCTCCACCGGTGTTTGGTAGTTGAAGTGCAATTGACTATTCTTCCTACTGGTAAGTGGTAATACCTTGCTTATCCCACAATTTACATGGCATACATCATGACTCTCTAGGATAAGACAATTAGAGTAAGAAAAGGCAGGTGATTGGATACATAGACCAGATGACTAATGTAGAAGATGAGGAAGCCTCCTGAGGTTGAGATCAGAGATGTGCACCGGATCAGCATATGAAGACATGATGTGCTACCGAGGCAAAGAAGGAAGAGTTAAAATGGTTAATTTGCCACCTTGGCAAACCGGTTGAGAAGAGAACCAGTCAAATGAAGATAAGGCTATGCAATTGCACACATGGAGTTACTGGTATGCAGATGGAAAGTGGTGTTGCCGCAGATGCATAATAGTTGGAGATGGATGGCATGAAGATATCATGCACATTACCGGTATGAAGGCATAAACATGTCAACCAATAAACAAGGTGGATATCGACATACAACCAAGTGAACAAAGAGACAAAAGTAAAGTGCTCTCAATCTGATGAAGATGCACATGGTGAGTCATCCTAGATAGTTGTTGAGGACCAGCATGATTGATAATTGGGCAAATGTGATAAACCAGCAACACAGAGAAGGCAATGGCAAGAAGGTTAACCGATAAAGTATGATGTACCGGTAAGAGTCAGATGACTGGTAAGTATGCATCGATTAAGTGTTTGGCCAGTGATTCTATCTGAACCGACACAGAGGTCTAAGCTGACGAATATCAAGAGAGATGCCACGTGGAGTCGAGGTGGCAGACATGCATGAACCGCTAGATTGAGTATGCACCGACGAGGTAGTTACAGAGTTGGTCGATATTAAATGCAGACCTCATAAATCAAGGGATGTGTTGTAGAGGTGTGCGGATCGAGGAAGGTTGAACATAGGTGATCGATGAGATGCATTGATCAATGCAGAGTGTCCAGGTCCAGATCGAAGTTGGTGATGCAAACCGTCGAATCATTTATGGTGATTGACCAAGTGCCAAGCCGACACACTGTTTGTGTTTGCTAAGTATAGGAAACGTGGTTTGGAAGAAAGGAGATATGGTGGAAATGGTCGATTGCGTGCAAATTCTCGATCTTCGTGCATAACGAGATTTGATTGGATCTGATACTCCTCATGAACAGAGGAAGAAACCCTAGCACACTAATAGTTTAAAGTTCAGTTTTGGCGAGAGAGCTCAGCTATAAGTATGTAGGCAGAAGACTAGATAGATTAATGCTGGTAGAAAGTGAGGTGTCGGATATAGAAGATTAAAGTGTGAGTGTGCATCTGGAGTCAATCAGTCTGAGTGTCATCAAAGTGATATAGTGAGTGAAGATACAACCAGTGACAAAATTTTAGAGAGGCTTAACCAATGAGGTCAAGTTAATCGGTGAACAATCATTGTATATGATAGTAGTGTGAATAGGTTGTGTGTGAGTTTTGGCAAGAAGGAAGAGAGAGGAAGGCAACACAGAGTGAACCGGTGCAGACAGAGTATTTGGGAAGAACTGGAAGGCAAAGAACAAAGCAGGGTTAAACTCGTGAGCTGAGTAACTGGTATTCAAGTGTAGAGTCTGTCAAGTGAACAACCAGTAGGGCTTGAGTTGGCAAGTAAGTAGTAGAATCAGGAGGAGTCAACAGTGAATGAAACAAAGTGTGAACCGATAGAGAGGAGGCTGAGTGGAAGACAAAAGATACTACCGGTAAAGCTAAGGAGAAGGGAAACCGATAGAGATATTATTCATAAGTGGTTACATAACTCATTTATAACTCAGGCTATCACTTTTGTATTTAATAATGTTTATTGTAAATCACTGAGTTGGAGCTCGGTGCAAGGGTTGGTGCCCTAAAATTAGGGGTTGGTGCTCCTTGGGTTGGTGTCCTAAAGCAGGGGTGGTGCTCCTTGGATTGGTGCTCTAAATGTTGTAACCAATGTTTTATTGTGAGGCTGGATTGGAGTAGTAGTCTCCAACAACATTTATCACTGAGGTTTTTGCCATCTTGGGTTTTCCTCATATATACTGGTGTCATGTGATGTGCATTTGTGTATGCTTGCATTGTGATATCTTTCCTTATCTTACTGGTAGGTTAACTTGGCATTAGTATTGATAATCGGTAATTACTCAGTATTAAAAGGTTAAGAAATTGGAAACCACCGATTCACCCCCCTCTCAGTGGCATCTTGTGTTCAACAAACTTCAACTTTGTTTTTGACTTCTTCCACTGGGTCCTCCAGAAGTATCCAACAAACTTGGTATTGCAATCTGAAATAATAGTTTTTGGTAGACCATGTAGTCTTACCACCTCCCTAAAGAATAAATCAACAATGTGTAGAACGTCATCGGTCTTCCAACAAGAGATGAAATGTGCCATGTTTGAAAACCCATCAACCACCACATATACTAAATCATTTCCTCTTTGTGTCCTTGGTAAACAAGGAACACAATCCATACTTATGTCTTTCCATGGCCTCTCTAGTACTGGTAATGGCTGATATAGCCATGTATTCTGGCTTACTCCTTTTGCCATTTGACATACTCTGCAACTTGAGGCCAATAATAATGCTCACTAATGATGGCAATGGTCTTATCTTGATTGAAGTATCATGCCATTCCTCCACTATGCTTCTCCTTGATCAAGTTCTCTCTCATGGAGCTCCTCAGAATACACAACAGGCTTCCCCTAAACAACATGCCATATTGGATTATAAATCCAACCATTTTGTCCTATCCAAAGTAATAGGCTCCTCACAACCTTTACAAGCCTCTGCAAAATCTGGATCCTTAGGATACAAGGTTTTGAGTTCATTGAACCCAACCACTTCAAACTGCATCTTTGTCAACAAAATCTGCCTCTTACTTAAGGCATGTGCAACTCTGTTAGACCTTCCACTCGGTAAACCCTCAGACACATTATCAGACACAATGTCCTAAAACTCATTCAACAAACCTAAAACTTCTACAGACACCTCTTTACTATCTTCTCTATCCAATCTAGGAATTAAAGCATAACACATACATTCATGTTTCAAGCCTTCCAGAAATTATCTTCCTTCAAGAAACACATTCTAGCACTACTACATACCATTTCTTCCAACTCCTTCAGGGGCTTCAACTTATGGAGAACTGCATCCTTTGTTAGGGTGTAGGTACTAGCATGCTCATCATGTACAACATGCCTATCAAAATGCCATGGCCTCCCTAACATCATATGACATAAATCCATGTGTATGATGTCACATAGTACCTCATCATGATAGTTGCCAATCTTGAAAGTTACCAGGCACTGCTCATTGACCTGAACTTTGTGGTCATTAACCAGGCTATCCGATATAGATGTGGATGTTTTTCCTTCTTCAACTTCAACTTTGTGACCATCTCTTCGGACACCAGATTATCAGTGCTCCCACTATTAATAATCACATCACAACACTTATCCTCACATTTTGATCTGGAGTGAAATAAACTCTTCCTCTAATTTGGTTCTTTCACCTCATCTATTAGGGTTCTCTAGATAACTAGGGCTTCTCCCCTTTCAGCATCATCAGAATGTTTAGATTGGGCTTCTTCATCTGCATGTGCAACTCATGCATGGCCTTCATTTCTTCTGTATGTCCTTCCTTGGTGTTGTGGACATTCATAGGCTCTATGACCTTCTTCACCACACTAGAAACATGTTACTCTAAAACCACCTCTCCTAGATCCTTGTCCAAGTCTTCCTCTTCCTCTTACTCATTATTCAATATTGTTCTAATCATGGGGGTGATAGAAATTATCACCCTTATGATTTCAGCTGGTACCCACATCATCATTTTTCTTCTGATCCTCATTTCAATTCCCGAAGGATCTTCTGTCACCTCTTCCACCTTGACCTTTCCCCTTTTGCTTCCCTTCAAATCTCTTATTCAATTTCTCTTCCACTTCCAATGCAAATTGATAAGCATCTTCAATATTGACCATTCTGACCAGGCTCAACTCTTCTTAAATACTTGGCCATAACCCTTTAAGGTAACGTGCGACTTTATCCTTGTTGGCCTTTGCATGGCCTATTCTGATGATCATTTTGTAAAATTCCTCTATATACTCCTTGACAAATTTGCTACCTTGCTTCAATCCTTGCAATTTCTTTAGCAGATCCAACTCATAGTCCATTGGAATGAATCATTTCTTTGACTTCTTAACCATCCGATCCCATCTGGTGATCTTTCCCTTTCCTCTCCCATGTCTTTCAAGATGGACCTCATTCCACCAAATTTTTGCATGACCCTTCAGATTTGTTTTTGCAAACTTGACTAGGTCTGGGTTCTCTATCTC